>NC_087218.1:72701474-72746794 GCF_015104395.2 Macrobrachium nipponense | reverse complement strand
GGAATACATGCTAGCAATGTGTCTGATATTATGGTATTTTAATAAAATGATGACATTGGTAACTGAGAGCAACTAGAGAGGCAAGCACTTAAGTTGAACAGCTTATTACTCTGTAGTACAATTCATCAGTAATGTAGAAATGCAATAAATCCAGGACACCATGTTGATATAATAATACCACAACCATCAGAGTCAACCACCAAAGGCTACAAATGTGTCTGGTTGACTTGCTCTAGTTCCCATGGACCTTATCAGAGATAAAATACTCCTTAATTTTATTATTATTATTATCATTATCTTTATTACTATTATTATTATTAATTATTATTGGGCACAGTTTTCAGTGTCGAAAATGATGACAATGGTTGCAGGTACCACATAATATAGTATGTGAGAGTTGATGGTTTTTGTTGGATATTAAAAGCTTTCGAACCTTATGCTAAGGTTCATCTGTAACCATTATTATTATTATTTGTTCTCCAGTTTCAGTACTACTTGAATACCTTCAGTACAGAAAGCACTCAAAGATGGTTTTGTAACCTCTTTCCACATGAAAATTTTTATTCCATACAGGTTTATAATCCAAACCATATGCATACTACCAGTTTAATGCTTTACTGTTCAGTGATGTACACTCCAGCTAAATCAAAAGAAAAACCTGACTCATTTGCAGATGCAAAAAATTTAAAAGGTGGGTGCAAGTACAATCAAAATGTGCAATGTACTCTTAAATACTCATTTTATCAAATTCAAACAATCACATCAACAAAATAAAAAACTCCAACTGAAAATATTTGGAAAGCTTCACTATGTATGTATATATTGCTTAAATAGCTTCGCTACTGTACTCAGGCACTTGACAGTTATAAGATAACCATATTATATGCTTATCCTGCCATGAAAAACCAAAGAACATAATGCATGGACACACGTAAAAAAATTAGTATCCACTACAACACATGCATGCAAGCATACTAAAAATACATGATAACCTGACCAAAAGTTTTCCCTTTTAGGAAAACAATTACTGAATATTCTCAATTTCACCCTGTACGTACAGGGAATTGCCAAAGCCAAGAGGATTCAGTAGTTTTTCATAGGTCTCATTTAGCAACCCCTTTAATAATCCATTCCGTTATAATGACTAACAGAATCAACCTTCCAAAAACCAACATACAGTAATCAGTAAAGTGATTTTTATATTTAAAAAAAAAAAATCCCAATAATGTATAAGTTTTACAAGAGAGAGTCTATCTCAACGTTCTTTTATATAGTTCAGCGAAGACCTCCAAAAATGAAGTTTTTATGATAAAACAAAGTTTAATGTATACTTACCTGGCAGGTATATATATAGCTATTTCTCTGTCCACCTGGCAGAATTTTCAAAACTCGCGGCAATCGCTAGTACCTATTAGTAGTTCAGGCAACCACCACCCCGTTACCGTGGCGCTAGCGCTAGGAACCGTTCCCAATTGGGCCAGATTTCTCTGAACCCTGTCCCCTGAGGGGAGGCGGGTGGGAATTAAATTATATATACCTGCCAGGTAAGTATACATTAAACTTTGTTTTATCATAAAAACTTCATTTTAATGTATGACACTTACCTGGCAGGTATATATATAGCTGATTGACACATTTGGAGGTGGGTCAAGGACAGCAACATTCTTAGAGTATAAAAATATTATTAAAATATTATTAAAACTCAGGTTCCTTACCTGCTAAGGTAGCTGACTTCATAGGTCCTGCCTCTAAGCCTGCTTAAACCTTAGTAGCTCTCAACAAGGAAGTGTCCTGTATGTTGAAGAAGCTAAGACTGGAACTGACAACTGGACGTGACCAATGTGTTGACAGATCCTTACAGCCCTCTTATGCCACGGCATTCAAGCTAGTAACAGATCATTTACCTGAACTACACACACACCATCACCAGATAATACTAACACGACTGAGAAAAGTACCGCACCCTTTTCTCAGACGACCAAAAACACAAACACCATCACCTAATAAAAACAACTAGCTTACAAGAAGGTTGTATGGGTAGTAACTCCTTTGCCCAATACTGTACCCGAGGACACGTATGGACCTAGCGTCTGACAATTATCGAAGGTTGTCTGAACGTCCCTAAGATAATGAGACGCAAATATTGAATTAGTTCTCCAATATGTTGATTCAATAATTTCCTTGAGGGCTAAATTCTTTTTAAACGCTAATGAAGTCGCCACTGCCCTGACTTCATGAGCCTTCACTTTTAAAATACCAAAGCTCTGCTCTTCACACAACATATGAGGGGGGGGGGGGGGGGGGGCCCTCTTTTAATTAACTCTCTCATGAAGAAGGCTAGAGCGTTCTTCGTCATGGGTCTAGGTGGGTTCTTTAACTGAACAACCACAGCGCATCAGACCTCCCTCTGATAACTCTTGTTCTTTCTATATAACATCTCAACGCTCTCACTGGGTGGCAGAGAACTCTTTCTTGCTCGTTACCGACCAATTCAGCTAGACCCAAAACTTCAAAGGATCTTGGCCAAGGATTAGCTGATCTCATTCTTGCCAAGAAACCTTCTTGGAATGAACACACTGGCATTGCCGTGTCTCCATCCCACCTTCTTCGATATGGCCTGAAGCTCACTAACTCTTTTAGCAGTTGCTAATGCTACTAAAAAGATAGTCTTCTTAGCAAGATCTCTCAGAGAGGATTCCTCTAACGGTTCGAATTTGCTAGAAGTTAAATACTTCAAGACCACATCCAGGTTCCACGCAGGGGCCTGCCTTCTGATGTTTTCTTCGTCCCAACACCTAATCAGATCTCTCAAGATCTAAGTTTATTTTCGAGATGTAGATCCCTGTGTCTAAACACTGAGGTTAGCATTACTCTTATAACCTTAATTGTCGAAACTGACAAGTGTAAATCCTTCCTCAAGTAAAGAAGGCAATCTGCGATTTGGGTCACAGAGGTACTGGATGAAGACACTTTCCTGTTTTTACACCACTTCCGGAAATTGTCCCACTTCGACTGATACACCGTGATTGTGGAGGTTCTTCTGGCTCTAGCCACTGCACTGGCCACCTCTCTAGAATATCCCCTCGCTCTGACCAGACGTTCGATAGTCTGAACGCAGTCAGACCCAGAGCGAGGGCATTCTTGTGAAAACCTTGTCGAAGTGGGGGTTGTTTGAGTAAATCTACTCTTAGAGGTAAGCGTCCTTGGCGTATCTACCGTCCATCCCAGTACCTCTGTGAACCAACTTTGAGCCGGCCAAAACGGGGCTATAATGGTCATCCTCGTCCTTTGCTCTCCCTGAACTTCTTCATCACTTTCCCCAGCACCTTGAACGGAGGAGGAAAAGCGTACAGATCTAAGTTTGACCAATCCATCAGGAATGCATCTACCGCCACTGCTTCCTGGTCTGGAATCGGAGAGCAATATGTTGGTAATCTCTTTGTTCTGGCTGTCGCAAACAGATCCACTACCGGACGGGCCCCACAACTTCCACAGGCTCTGGCAAACCTCCATGTGCAACGTCCACTCCGTCGAGAGAAGTTGCTCTCTGCTCAGCAGGTCCGCACCCACGTTCTCGCTCCTTGTATAAACGGTGAGTATCAAGGACCTTTTCTCTTCTGCCCAAAGCAGAATTTCTTTTTGCCAGACTGTAAAGGGGAAAAGAATGAGTTCCCCCTTGCTTCCGAATATATGCCAGAGCAGTGGTGTTGTCTGAGTTGACCTGCAACTGTCTTGTTTTTTCGAATCAACTCTCTGAAGTGCTTCAAAGCCAAGAAAATTGCCAACAGTTCCTTCCTGTTTATGTGCCACTTTGTTTCGTCCTTGTTCCAAAGTCCCGACACCTCTTGAGGGCCTAATGTCGCTCCCCAACCCGCGTCCGACGCGTCGGAAAACAAGACGAGGTCTGGGTTCTTCTGCTGAAGCGACATCCCTCTTGCTAACCTGCCTGGAGTTAGCCACCACTTTAATTCCTCCTTTACTTCGGTCGGAATTAGAAACTGGAAGGAATCCGGTTGCGATTTTCTTGGCCATGAATCCTTCAGGAAAAACTGAAGAGGTCTCATGTGCAGTCTTCCTAAAGAAATGAACCTCTCTAGTGAAGAGAGTGTGCCCAGTAGACTCATCCACTCTCTTGCAGAGCATCGGTCTTTCTTTAGAAAATCCTGCACTTCTGACTGCATTGGGCTGCTTGCCTTTCGGGGGACGGAAAAGCCCGAAAAGTCACTGCCGATATCTGAATCCCCAAATAAACTATCGTGTTGTTGGGGCTCCAAATGGGACTTTCCCATATTCACTACCAGACCTAGGTCTTTTGCTAAGTCCAATGTTTGACTTTACGTCCTCCAGACATTGAATTCTCGACTGGGATCTTATCAACCAGTCGTCCAGATACAAAGACACTCTGATCCCTCTTAAATGTATGCCATCTCGCCACATGGACATCATCCTCGTGAATACTTGAGGGGCTGTGCAAAGGCCGAAGCATAGGGCCTTGAACTGAAAGACCCTGTCCTGAATCACAAACCTTAGATACTTCCTGCTTCCTGGATGAATCGGAATATGAAAGTATGCGTCTTGTAAGTCCAGAGTCGCCATCCAGTCCCACTGGACGTACCGCTGCCAGTACTGAATCGTTCGTCTCCATAGTGAACTTGGTCTTTTCTACGAAAAAGATTCAGTTTGACTTACGTCCAGCACTGGCCTCCAACCTCCCGAGGACTTTGCAACCAGGAACAGACGGTTGTAAAATCCCGGAGATTCGTGATCCAGAACAGGTTCTATTGCTCCTTTCTCTAGCATGGAAGCTACTTGCTCCCACAGAGCCGCTTTCTTCTCTAAATCGTTGTAATTTGCCCCGAGGGCTCTCGGAGATGTTGCGAGAGGGGGTCTTTTCACGAAAGGAATCTTGTATCCTTCCCGAGCTACGTTGACAGCCCAGGGATCTGCCTTCATTTGTTGACCAGACTTCCCAAAAACCTTGAAGTCTGGCTCCCACTGTCGTCTGGAGGACCGAGTTCTCATTCTTTAAGGAGGGGTTTTCTTGGCTCCATCTTTTTCCGCTGGTACTCAACTATCTCTCTTTACCCCTAAAGGGCGGGGTCGAGCGAAGGTTCTTCTTCCTCGAAAAGGGCTGGTTAGCGACTGGTCCTAGTCCTCCTTTGGCGTCTTCTTCACCAACTTGGTTGGTAAGAACTTCTTAACCGAAGAAGAAAGAAGATCTTGAGTGGCTTTCTGCGAAAGGGATAGAGCTATATCCCTAATCACCTCTGAAGGAAACAGCTGTTTCGAAGGGAGAGAACAGTAACTCCGATTTCTGAGAGTTAGAAACTCCTTTTGAGGCGAACGAACACAAGAGCGATCTCTTCTTAAGCACTCCTGCTGTGAATAACGAAGCCAGCTCATTCGTTCCGTCTCTAAGAGCCTTATCCATGCAGGACATAATGCTCTTAGCTGTTTCTAAGTCCTGCGAATCCTCTTCTCCTATGGAATTCGCTAGCGCTCCCAAAGACCAATCCAAGAAATTAAAGACTTCGAAAGTCCTAAAAATCCCTTTAAATAGATGGTCAAACTCCGAGGACGTCCACCAGACCTTGGCCGACTGTAAACGCCTGTCTGCGTGAGCTGTCCACTATACTGGAGAAGTCCCCCTGGGAGGAGGCAGGTACTCCCAGGCCTAGACTTTCTCCAGTAGCGTACCATACTCCTGATTTAGAAGCTAACTTAGCTGGAGGAAAAACAAAAGAGTATTTTCCCGCTTCTTTCTTGTCCTTCATCCAGTCATTCACCCGTTGAAGGGCCTTCTTTTGCCGAAATTGACATCGTCATTTTCAGGAAGGAGGACTTCTTTGGAGTCCTAGTCTTGGAAAACTGTGATAAGGGGGATAACGGAGCTGTCGGTTTAAATCCCCCTCAAAAACAGCGATAAGACGTGAAGTCAGAACCTTATCTTTAAATCTGAAGAAGGTTCTGTATTCTTTTCTTCAATTACTTCCAACTCTTCTTCTGCTGAAGAAATATCTTGCAAGTCGTCGTCGTATGACGCTTCGTTGACGGACTAGCGTCCTGCCGCCTGCGTCCTGCGGCTAGCGAGGCATCGGCGTCCTGCCGCCTCTCGATGTCTTGCCGCCTGCGTCCTGCGGCTACCGATGCGTCTGCGTCCTGCCGCCTCTCGATGTCCTGCCGCCTGCGTCCTGCGTCCATCGTAGACACGCCTGCTTCCTGCCGCCTGCGTCCTGCGTCCACCATTGGTCCGCGTCTGACGTTTGCGTCCTGCTTCTTAACCGACCCTATTTTCCTCCGTAGCGCCAGTGCGCCCTGCGTCATCTCGGCGAACGCGTCCTTGTCTTCCTTTTCGAAGACTTAATGGGAAGGAAATCGTCCTTACGCCTCAAAGATGCTTGTTCAGAGCATCCCAAGACTTCACCAACACTGCCAACTTGGACTGCATTTCCCGTAAGAAATGCTTCGTACCATCCTCCTGAATGGTAGACGACGAAGGATGAGGATTACGAGCTGGACTGCGACCTAACGGAGAGCGATCTTGTACTCTACCCGACGGAGAAATACGAGGGGAGGATACATAAGAAGATGGAGGCGATTCTCCCAAGGCAATACCATGCCGAGACGGACGTATATCGCCAGTGCGATTTGCGTCCTCTCTAGTACGAAAAAATCCTTTTCCTCTTGATCGGTACTTGCTCCCCGTCTTCCGAGGATGACAACACCTCAGGACTACTCCAAGCCTCACTATCTTGCACCTGTCTCTCGAGAGCAGTTGATGTCCTGAACGTCCTCTTGAGTGGGCGAGACACCACTGCATACCGACGTTTCTCGTCTCGGAAGTCGAACCTTCCGAGGACGCACACTTCCCAGTTACGCCTTTTCTGCGGCGAACTGCAACAGCCTGGGACTTGCAACAGGACTGTTCGAACGGGACGCCTGACCGTGTCAAAACCTCTCTCGCCTCCCTTCGACTGTCGACATGCTTCTCCCTTGGGTCTGGGAGCTTGACAGAGGTCTAGGCTAGGAGCACGAGAGAGACGATCAGACGCCCCCTCCACTACACTTTCACTGACATCGAAAGCACTAACTTTGTCTGTAAGTCGCTGTATCTGGTCGCCCATGGACGCAAGGGCAGCGAACACTTTCACAATATTTGTATCGTTCGTCTCCTCCGATACAGCAGCGGGCGCAGGAGATACCTGGGGAGAAGGAACTACCAATTCTACATTAGAAGGAGCTGGAGAGGAAATACAATCACTCCTTTTACTCTTTTGAAGAATTTGACTTTCTCACTACGAGAAACAGATCTCCTTACACGATCTTTCTCCAGTCTCTCAACGTATTTCATAAAGACCTTCCATTCTTCTCTGATAAATTCTCACATTCAATGCATCTATTCTCCCAAGTACACACATTCTCCCTACATTTCTTACAAACGGTATGAGGGTCGACCGAAACGCTTTCGGCAGTCTTACCTTACACCCCTCTTTTACACACACTCTAAACATACTTCCAGAGTCAGACATCTTAAAGAACAATCCAAAGCGAATGCCAAGCTAACGTTTCCGAGTACAATACCAAAATCCAAGATCAGTCAGCAACGAGAATGAAAATTCTAGCAGGGAACCACCAACAATGTTGCCGGTTCGGCTGGCAGAGAAAATCTGGCCCAATTGGGAAACGGTTCCTAGCGCTAGCGCCACGGTAACGGGTGGTGGTTGCCTGAACTACTAATAGGTTTACTAGCGATTGCCGCGAGTTTTGAAAATTTCTGCCAGGTGGACAGAGAATATAGCTATATATATACCTGCCAGGTAAGTGTCATACATTAAATTAATAGTACAATAAAGCATGAATAATCATACCAAAAATTTTATAAGGTAACTGCTTACCATCTCGGGGTCTTGCCCAGTTTTCAGGTCATGGAAGCGATGAAACATGGTGCACTACAATGGTTTGGAGTTCCCCGCGTAGTGATGGTCGCGGAGCTCACGTCTTCTCCAGAGATTAGGTCACAGCCACATGCGCTGCGCCACTGTAGTCAAGCCTGCACAATAAAAAAAAAAAGGGGGGTGTTTATATAAATAAGACACTTCATAATCCCCTTATGGTTTCCTACAGCAGATTTGCATAGTCTAATGAAACCTAATGGATGATGTTACACTAGTACTTTTAAGCTTACATTTATATTATTAAGGCAGTCCCCAATTAATGGAAGAAGTTCCGTTCCTGGCTGAGCGATGATAACTGAATCGTTGTTAAACAGAACAACAGAATAATTATGGTAATAAAATAAATGGCATTTATGACACCATAAGCGCTGATATCACAAGTCTTTTTTAGAGTAAAATGTATTTTTCCTAACTATACAAACCTGAGGTCCTTTACATTTGGAAGTAATTCCTAATGCAAAGGACCAAGGGTTTGTATAACGTGTAGGAACAAAAACCACTTAATGGCACAGTTAACCGGTTATTGACACGGATAAATCACTTACTGGCACAGATAAACTGCTTACCGACGCTGAAAATAGTTGGAACCCCTATAAAAACACTTAAAATGGCCTATTTTGTTAGTTCAAACTCAAGAAACCGACTAAATATTTTTATAACTGGTTTTTTAAGTTTTATGACAAAATGTGCTTTTAATGTTGGATATATATATAAAAAAAAACACACACACACAAGAATTTGTGGATATTTCTCATAGAAAAATACAGCGAATAGGTGAATTTCCCATGGATAAAGGGGGATGTCTTCCAGAGAGAAATCCGCGAATGCGTGAGGCCGCAAATCCAGAGAACACGTATTCGGGGGCCCACTATACAGAAAGAATAGATCTCGCTTATTAAAAAGAAAAAATAATTTTCTTTTTCTTTCCCACCATTATCCCTACATTAAGGGGTCGGTTGCCAAATGCGCCCTCTCCACTTCCTTCTATCAAAGGCATCATCATCCATTAAACCTCTTCTCTTCAAATCTTCCTCCTTCACTTCATCTCGCCATCTAATTCTAATTCTCTGTCTGTTTCTCAATCTTCTTCCTCTCACAGGTTCCTTCTAAGCCCTCTTCACTACCTCCTTGTCAACCATCCTCAACACATGCCCATAACACCTCAATCGTGACTCTCTTATTACCTCTGTAATCTTTATTAAGCCTGCCCTTCTCCTTATTTCTTCATTTTCCAATCTCTCGAGCAGCGATATTCCCATAATCCACCTTGGCATTCTTATCTCTGTTGTCTCAACCTTTACTTTCTCTTTTCTTCTTAGAGGCCATGTTTCTGATCCATACATTATCACTGTGCTATACACATAGATCTTGACTTTTAGCTTGACTGACACAAACATGGGAGGTTGTAACACGCTTGCAACTCGATGCAGAGAACAAAGCAGCCCCACACACACACAGAAACACAAGCGAAAATGGGCAATGAACCGGGTAAAGGCCAAGAGGTCAACCACAATTCTCGTCCAGGCGGTTTAAGAAAAGACTGATGCTGTGGCGTGGGTGCGTGGTCCTTGACCACTCTTCACCCGATGCAAGCAAGCGTTGTGAGATCTCACGATTCCTTACTTTCATCTGCAATTTAACTGGATAGAGTCAGGTACTAGAAATGATCCTATTGTTAAGACCGTAGGTTTGTTCGTGTATGAACAATGGCATTTTCTTATCACATACTACTCCAGCTACCTCTCTGTCAACTTCAGCCTCACAACTTCCCTCTTGGCTTAAAGTAGATACTAAGTATTTAAACTTTTGCACCTGTTTTATAATAGAGGCTCTTCTTTCTTGCTTTACTATTCTGCCTCTATCTTCCTTAGTGCTCACCAAAAACCTCCAATCCTTCTCTGTAGGTCTTCCTCATATTTGGCAGTAATCACCAGCTCATTGCATACAACAACTACAGCTCTTCAGTCTTGGTCTCTTCACTTAACACTCCATGACCAGCACAGACAAAAATGGGCTTAATCCTGACCCCTGGTGTAATGACTTAACTTCAAAGTTTTCTGTTTCCCCAACTGCTGTTATTACTTTTGTGCTCTTTCTTTGATACATCGTCTCGACCAGCCTAACCGACTTTTCTTAGACTTTAATCTTCATCAAAAACGAAAACATCACTTCTCTTGGGATTCTATCGTATACTTTCTCCAAGTCTATAAAAATGCAAAATAGAGCTCCTGGTTTCCCTCTAGCCTCTTTTCCTATAACTGCCTTACTATGAAGATGACATCCACCGTCCCTTTTCCTCTCATGAATCCATACTGCTGTTTCCCGATTTTTACAATCTCTCTTAATCTTTCATCCAGTATCCTCTCTAAACCTTCAATTTCACGTTCTGTTAGTTTAATTCCCCTGTAGTTACCACAATCCATGACATCGCCCTTCTGCTTGTATATAACGTAAACAGGATACCATTAGACTCTCCTCCCAGTCCCTTGGCATGTCTTCCTCTTTTCCATATAGCTTTTGAAAAACTCCTGCTCCATTCTTTCCCCCTCCCCCTGTAATTTCTTTTTCGCTCTTCCCAGATAGGCTTTTTAAAAAATCCCCACATCTACTTCTCCCCTCTGTACTCCCCCCCCCATCATAGTAATTTGATCATTTCTATTTGGAACTCTTGATGGACCTGGTGCTTTACCATTCTTCATTTAACTTGATGCTCTCTTCACTTCTGGATTTGTATCTCCATCACTGGTCCCTCTACCCTCTCTCTCATTTTCAGTATTTAAAAGTTGTTCAAAATACTCTCTCCATCTCTCCTTAATGTCTTCATCCCTATACAATATATTTCCATCTCTATCCAATTTACCCAAATCCTCCCTCTGCCTTTTCCTCAAGTTTGAAATCTTATAGCTAATCCTTTCTTCCATCTCTTGTTCCTAGCCTTTCATTCAACTGCTCTGCTGCCCTTCCAATAGCCATATCTACCCTCCTTCTTGCATTTCTTTCCTATTCTCTGTACCGTTTCCTCTGCACACTGTGATGCCTTACTTTTCAGTCCTTAAATGCTTTTGATTGATTTTCTTTTAATTGATTCTTGCACCTCTTCATTCCACCACCACTTTTCTCCTCTCGACACTCCACATCCACTGATTCTTCCAGCCAGTTCCTCTGCTTCCCCTGACACCTATTTCTCTCATGTTTGCCCAGATATTTTCCACTCTGATACCCTGTCCAGATTCTAACATTTCCCCTTTCCAGCTATTTTGCTGCTATTGCTCCCCCTTTTCTCCTTTAAGGCCCCAAATCTTAATTCTAGATCTCCGCTTTTTCTTTTTGGGTTTCCTACCTCTCATTTTAAATCCACCACCAACCACCAACCTATGCTGTTTAAACCATGGTTCTCCTAAGATCACTTTGCAGTTCATCACATTACTTTTGTCAGCTCCTCTAACCAGGATGTAATCTATTTGGCTTTGCACCCCTCCACCTTCATAAGTTATCGAGTACATATCCAACTTATGAAACCATGTGTTCATACATGCCAATTCAAAACTCTGAGATATCACTAATATATAATCCCCATCATCATTTCTAATTCCAAACCCATGGCCTTCATGTACCTCCTCATACTCATCTCTTCTTTCCCACCCTGCCATTCATATCAGCTCCTATTACATATTAGTTTCTCCTCCTCTCTCACTGTTCTAATGACAGCCTCAAACTCTTGTCTAAATAATTCTTCCTCTTGCTCTTGGCACCCTATCTGAGTTATATTGGAATCTTCAAATGCCTGTCATTTCCTCTCTTTACTTCCACCACTTTTTCCTTCCAGCTGTTACTTACTATAATTCCAACTACGTAGTACATTTCTTACCTCTCATGACCTGCTGTAATAGAGCTTATATGTACTCATTTCTTTTCTCTCTAGTTCCACTCCCTTTCCACCTAGTCTCCTGCACACACAAGAAATCTCTCCTCCTCCTTTCCATCACATCTACTACCTCTCTCAGTCTCCCTGTTAGAGTACCAACATTCCATGTACCTACTCCTATCATCCACTTTTTTCAAAAAAAACTTGTTTCTTGGTTGCAGCCATGACCCCTGCAGTACCCTTCACCCATTTATCACGCCAGGATGAGGATTCTGATGCGCATCACTTACAGGGAACGCCCTAGCTGCATTCATATTCCTTAAAACATCAGGCAAGGTTTATTTGTCTGGCAAAGGGATTTTTATGACCGCATGCCCTTGCTGTCATCCACCACAGTTATTGGCGGTGGGCCTCGCCTTTCACTAAAAAGTCCACCTGCCAGGCAGCAGTTTTCAGTTATTGGCAGTGGGGCCTAGCCTTTTACTAAAAAAACATAAGACTGCACGGCAGCAACTGTCCTTTTAGTCGCCTTTTACGACACACAGGACCTACAGTGGTAGTATTCTTACATCCCTATCACAGGGGTATAAAAAAAAATGAAAAAATCATTTTTATAAATTAATAAATACATATGAAAGGAGAATACAGGCAGTCCCCGGGTTACGACGGTCTCGGCTTTTGACGTTCCAAGGTTGCGACGCTTTTCAATTATATTCATCAGAAATTATTTCCAGGGTTACGATGCATGTTCCAGGGTTACGACGCCTACAAATGCTGATCTGGCAGATGAAATATGACACAAAAATGCAAAATAATCAATCTTTAAAGTTTTTTTAGATGAAAAATGCAATAAGAATGCAGTTTACATAGTTTTGAATGCACCTAATGCATTAAAAGTAAGGTTTTCTTAGGATTTTTGACAATGTTCCGGCTTACGACGCGTCTCAAGAACGGAACCCCCGTCGTAACCCGGGGACTGCCTGTATTGTATTACTTGTAGTGTAAATGCACACAGCCAGAAACAGCTGATTTCCTATGAACCGAATCCGATAACAACAGCAGTCTGCTTGCATTTCAACCATCAAACTCCACCGTAAACAAAATTTGAGAAAACCGTATCTTAATCAAAACTATTTGTCATGAAAAAACACATTTGAACATTTTCACTCCGATAAAATATAAACATGTAAAGCTCCTAGTAGTATTCTGATGAAATCAAGTGAAAATAAAGCTCCTAGTATTCTGATGAAATCAAGTGAAAATATCGAACGCAATCTGTTGACTTTTTACACAATAAACATACCCTTAACACCATCTACTAACGGAAAAATAACTAAATTTTGTTGACAATAATACGTATTCAATTGATATTTCGACTTCCCAAGAACACTATCCTGTGGAACTCCATACAAAATAGGTCTTGGAACACAAAGACCCCATCAAGAGGCTATCACTGCTGCCTACCTTTCAGGAAATCTTGAAGTAGTTCTAAACCATATCCACCCACTCAAAGATTCTCACCTCAATCGTACGCAATTTGAATTGCACAAAATCACAGTATCTCAAACTTTTAATTGGAACCTAACTAATTATCATACGCGAGTATTTCACACTCTCTCTCTCATTTTCAAATATCAATAATAATAATAATAATAATAATAATAATAATAATAATAATAATTACAAAATTTGTTATAGTATTTTTAAGAAATACAGTAGTATCTCTTAGATCAAACGTTTCTTATGTCGAACTTTCCATTTTTCGAAATGATATTGTTATGATACAATAAAGTTTGTTCATACTTACCTGGCAGATATATATACTGTATAGCTGTATTCTCTGAAGTCCGACAGAATTTCAAAACTTACGACACACGCAGTGGTCGGCCAGTGGTTAGTACCCATTCCCGCACGCTGGGAGGCAGGTATCAGGAACCATTCCCAATTTTCTATTCAGATTTCTAGTGCCACTGTCCCCTGAGGGAGGTGGGTGGGTACTTGATTAATATATCAGCCAGGTAAGTATGAACCAACAAACTTTATTGTATCATAACAATATCATTTTGTTCATGAAACTTACCTGTCAGATATATATATACCTGAATCCCACCTTTGGAGGTGGGAAGGGACAGAATAGCATGATTTAGGAAACAAATTGCATGCAGATGATTGACATCTTGGTTCCTTACCTGTTAGCATAGCTGACTTCGTGATTACTGTCACCCAAGTCGGCTTTTGCTTTACTAGAGTCTCCAGCAAGGTAGTGACCTGCATAGCTGGTGAGTTCTAGATGATCTGTCAACGGGAGCGTGACCACAATGTGACTTGACCATATTGACCATACTATGAGGGCTAAGAAGTAATATATATCACCACCTGACCAACCTAGCCAAAGTTAAGGATGTTTAACTAAAGCTAAGAATTGAGAAGTCCGCCACTGGCGGCCAACCCAACATTTATAATTAACAGCTCTTCCTAACCACTTTCTACAGGATAGGATGAGTGGCACTTCTTGCCCCCAAGATTGTGTCAGCGGACACGTATGGCCCTAGCGAGCAGCAGATCTCATATGTCGTCTTCACCTCCCGCAGGTAGTGTGAAGCGAACACAGAGTTGCTTCGCTAAAACGTGGCACTCAGGATGTTACTGAGTGCCATGCATTTTTGAAATGCCTCCGAGGCCGCGCCCTCACCTCATGAGCATTCACTTTAAAAGGTTTTAAAACCTTGTCCAAACATGACGAATGAGCCTCTTTGAAAGAGCTCTTTAAAAGGACGCCAGGGCGTTCTTTGACATGGGCAAGTCTGGTCTTTTTACGGAACACCGCCGATTGTCCAAAGGATCTCGACTTTCTTTTTAGTTTTACCTAGATAAAACTTGAGAGGCCTGACAGGGCACATGACACTCTCTGGCTTTTTCCCAATAAATTGTGATATCCCCTTGATCTCCAAGCTCCTGGGCCAAGGGTTAGACGGGTTTTCATTCTTAGCCAAGAACGAAGGCCTTAGAGAACACACCGCATTATGTCCTCTAAAGCCAATATGTCTGCAGATGGCTTAAAGCCCACTAACCCTCTTTGTCGTAGCTAGAGTGGTTAGAAAAATTAGCCTTTCTGGTCACGTGCTTTAAGTTTGCAGAAAGGAGAGGTTCGAAAGGCTTCGACATCAGGAACTTCCAGACTACGTCTAAGTTCCATGCCGGAAGCTTCGATTTAGACAGTTTCGAGATTTCAACAGACCTCAAAGATCGTGAAGGGCTTTGTTGTTCGACAGATCCAAATCTCTGAGTCTAAAGGCCGTCGACAACATACTTCTGTATTCTTTAAAAGTCGGGACTGCCAGCTTATCCACATTCCTCAGACGGAAAGGGAAGACGGCAATCTAATTCACGGAGGTCGAGGTGGAGGAAAGGCCATTCTTCCTGCACCATCTTCAGAAAACGGCCCACTCCGATTGGTACACTGTAAGATAGGAAGCTCTTCTTTGCCTTGACAATCGCACTTGCCACTAGTCTTGAAAAGCCTCTCGCTCTGGTCAACTTCTCGATAGTCTGAACGCAGTCAGACTCAGAGCGGAGAGGTTTTGTGGTACCTCTTGAAGTGGGGCTGTTAGAGTAGACCGACTCTCTCGGGAAGGGTCCTTGGAAAGTGCGCTAGGAAGGACACGACCTCTGTGAACCAGTCACTTGAAGGCCAACATGGGGCGATCAGCGTCATCCTCGCTCCCTCTGACGCCGCAAATTATCTTATTACTTCTCTTAAGTTTGAATAGGGGAAAAGAGACTAAACATCCATCCCCGTACAATTCCAAAAGATGGCATCTATTGCTACCTCTCCTGGATCGAGAACAAGGGAGCAGTCTAGAGTAAGCCTCTTCGTCTTCAAAATTGCAAAGAGATCTATAAAAGGACGCCCCTTAAGTCTCCACAACTCTTGACATACTTCTAAGTGAAGAGTTCACTCGGATGTCAGTAGTTGCTGTCGTCGATCGAGAAGATCTGCACGGACGTTCTGCAATCCTGCAACGAACCTCTTGAGGATCGTTACGTTCCGTGCCTGTGCTCATAACAGGCTCTCTCTCATTAACTCAAACAGGGACAGAGAGAGTGTTTCTCGATACTTCTTGAGATATGCGAGAGCTGTGGAATTATCCGAGTTGATCTGGACCACTCAGCCAAAACTCTTTCTTCGAAGAACTGGAGAGCCAACCGAATTGCTTCCAATTCTTTTAGATTATGTGCCAGGACATCTGTTCCCCTCTCCAGATGCCTGGCACCTCCTTTCTATCACCTTAGCTGATTGTTGACCGATTGAGAGATGTTCAGAAACACTTCCAGATCTTCGATGATATTTCAGTTTTCCGGCAGGAAAAACTGGAGAGGTCTGAATTGCAGTCCCTTCAGGGAAACAAACTTCTCCAGAGAGGAAATGGTCCCCAGCAGAATCCTCCCTTCCCTCACCGAGCATGTTTCCTTCCCCAATAAGGATGCGCTTTGCCTAAGCAGGTGTGCATTACTATAGTGCTATGCCGCGGTAGACTCGTACAGAATTCTGTTACAGTGCGGTAAACAGAATCGAAAAAGTCTAAGAGATATCTCTATTGAAAAAATTCTCGCAAAGCGAAGGCGATGTTCATTCATGCATGCGAGAATTCCCCTCAACCCGAGGCTAAAGTCCGTGATTGTAGGGCAGAGATACGGTTAGTCAGTCAATCCCGCAGGAGAGAGAGAGACGTAACCGACCGCACATGCCAGAGAACCAGCTGGTACTGCACTGCTCGCTCTACAGTGACAGCAGCCTACGTTTGCCGCCTCGCACTATTCCGCCTGAGTTGCCAGCTATTCCATTCTACGAAGGAATAGGTTTGTTATCATCATCGAGCAGAAAGAAACTCTCAAGCAAGTATATTTAAGCGAAACAGATTTCGCTAAATACAGAGGCTGAGTTGGTGTTGTCATAACAATACCTTAAATATCTAAAAAGGGAAACCGGAAACTTCTGGAAGGTTGCAGGGATTACCGATTAAATGCAATTAGAATAATAGTCCTCTCGGTTGCTATCCGTAGGGATAACCACGGTATGCGTATATAACTTGAACCATACAATCGCTTAATAGTAATATGACGCGAAGGTAAAATACGTAGAGTATTGTAGTCATTTGGACAGCTACTTCCCTACTACATTTTTTCCTCGACGAGGAAGAGAGGGAATGGGAGAATCGAAACTGTCTTTTCCGTTCTTCTTTAGCCAAGAGAACGAATTAGTATTAGTCGAAGGAGAGCCTCAAGTTAGAACCGAGAACCGAATAGGACAGCTCAAGCTTCTTAAGTTATCGGACAGAAAACTTCATGGACGTAGTCTACAAGTCTTTTTCCCCGAAGAGCCTCAGCGGGGTAGTGACCTATGAATGAGGGTTCTTCTGAATCTTGTCAATGAGAACTTACCCGCTTACGCGATATATTATTGGGATCTTTGTCAATGAGAACTAACCCATTTACGTGACAAAGAGTTTTATATTTCGTCAATGGGGCTTACCCACTTACCTGACAAAACGTTCAGTATCTTGTCAATGGGGGGAACCCACTTATTTGACAGAAAGTAATTGAGTAATTCGAGCATGTAGTCTTCCTGATTCAAGTAGAAATTGAGGAAGGAGCCTTATTCCTGCTCGAAGACTGGGCTTACAGCAGGTAGGACGCGAAGGTTCCGCTTCAGCAGCGCAGTCCTGAACGCAGAAGAGGCGTTTTATGACCGCGAAAACTGCTTCAAGTTTACTAGTCTCTCCTTCTAGATGCCAGCTCATCAGAACCAACCTGACTACCTTATTCATGCAGATTGGATAGTTTTTTCGAGAGAAAGAGAGTCAGGGTTCCGAGACTGTAGGTCCAGGGCTCCTAAGTAGCGTTGCTGAGAAGACGAGTTCAGAGTACAAGGTTGTGCGTCTTCCAAAACAGCCTCAGCAGGTTCAGGCTCAGATGCGAAAGCTTCATGAAGAGCGTCTAGATGGGAGTCACGACGAAAGTCCTGTAGTCGGCGAGCGTCTTGAGCAGCGTCAAAAGGAGCGTCCGAGCATCGGCGAGCGTCCAGAAAAGCGTCACGCTGGGTGTCCTGACGAGTGTCTAGAAAAGCGTCACGCTGGGCGTCCTGACGAGCAGCTTGTGACGAAGCCGAATGCAAGCGTCCAGCTTAGCAGCTTGAGAAGCGTCCAGCTTAGCTGCCGAACTAGCGTCATGCTTGGCAGCAGACGGAGCATCCCTCAGGGACGAGCAAGGGGCGTCTTGGCGAGCTGCTTGACTAAGCGAAGCAGCTTGCACGGTGTCAAGCTTAACAGCTTGAACAACATCCTGCTTAGCAGCAGAGCGAACGTCACACTCCGCATACGGAGCATCAGGAAGAGAGGAGAGGGGAGCGTCTTGGGGAGCGGGAAAACAATCCTTGCTACGAGAGTAACAACGTTCCTTCCACTCGACAGAGGAACGTTTGGGGAGACGTTCCTCGTGCGCTCTAGACAATCGCTGGGGAGCCGCACAAAATCCAGGGGGCGCAAAACAGGAGAAAGAGAAGAGCGAAGAGAAGGCGAGGGGGACTGTCTGGACCTCTTGATAGGCAGTCTATCATCCTTCCTCCGACGACGCGGCTCTGCCTCTCTCTCGGCAAGCAACGAAGCAAGTTATTGCTGCATTGAAAGGATGATCTTCTTTGTCGGAGAAGACTTCTTCTTAGAGGAAGGGCTGATCCTGTAAGAAGACGAGGGGTGAGGGGACGCCTTCTTCCTTCTCACAGGGACCGCAACAGTTCTATTCCTGGAGTGACTGGGGTGCTCAAAAGCGTCATCATCGGATGACGTCCTGGTCTTCTTTTGCGGAGGAAAGGCAGCAAAACTCTCCGGAGATGACCGCAAAGCAGCAGAAGAGAAAGGACGTGAAGCGTCCTCCACTCTGAGACCAAAGACGACGGCCGCCTGTGCGACATCTTACGTCTTTGTTCTCTTCTGCGGTGGAAAGCCGTCAAAATGTTCAGGTTATGATTGCAATGCATGACGAGAGAGAGAGGACGTGAAGCGTCCTCTTCTATAAGCTTCTGTTTAGAGGGCGCGAGTCCTTCCGAGAGCTCCAGTCCCTGCACGGGGAGGACGCCTCGGAGGACGAGAAGCAATCCTTTAGGATTCGTGCACGTGCACGATCTTTGGCAGCCTGGGAAGCGTCTTCAGGTCCTGCCGAAGGGACGACAGATCGGTGGGGAGTCCCCGTAACCCTCCTTCGGCTTTCAACTTGCCCACTCCCTTTGTCCTGGGAGTCCGACAGAGGTCCAGGCCTACAGGCATTATAGGGCCGATCTGACGCCACCTCCACAACACTAGGGGCACTAACAACTCACTACACTCACAACACTGATTGGAGAGAGAGCACTTTACCTCTCGCAGACACGACCTCAAGGCTGGTAGGCCATCCACAGAGTTAGGCAAAATAAAGTCTACAGGAGGTTAGTAAGTTCATTACCCTAACTTCTGTTAACTGATGCAGTCTTGGAGGAAGACCTCCTGATTCTATCCCGCTGTAATATATGCGTACATACGAATCATACGTCTTCCCTTCGGAATCAGTCAAACATCACTCTAATTAAATTGATCTTTCAATAAAGAAACATAAAAGTATATTAATAATCATTTCTATATATATACTTAATATAAATTTAATATATTAATAAATTAAGAAAAATGTGGAACGCTTCACGTTAATCTTCTCTGTATCGTTCCAATTTTAGTATATGTACTGTCGAAGCAAGTACTACATCTCATGCATACCCAGTGAGGATCTACAAAAGGTTTCGGTAGCCTCACCTTACCCCTTGCAGACAACAAACTCTGAAACTAGCCGAACTAGATTCAGACATCTTAAGCAAAAAACAATCAAATTCAAATCAATTTATGATAGGGTATGCCTAGCCACAATCCAAGTCAATAAACCAAAAGACAATTAAGATACTTAAGCGGCAATGAAGTTTCAAAATCCTAAGACAGAGGTACTGAAAACAGGTGTTGACAGTACCGGCGACAGAGAAAATCTGAATAGAAAATGGGAATAGTTCCTGATACCCGCCTCCCAGCGGCGGGAATGGGTACTAACCACCTGGCCGACCACTGCGTGTGTCGTAAGTTTTGAAATTCTGTTGGACTTCGGAGAATACAGCTATATATATATTTGACAGGTAAGTTTCATGAACAAATGATATTTTTGAGAAAATTTTGTATTGTTTGTTGAACAAATACTCATACTTCAAACTGACTGATGATCTAGTTTATAACTTGTATTCAACGGCCTACTAGGTCTTACAAGTTAAACTGTATTCAAAATTTTTTCATTTACAATATATAGTTTAATGATAACCATATTCGACAAAATAAATAAATAAAGCACTTAATATAAAGTTTAACTCACAATATAGAATTTAGCATAAAATATGTGTAAATCGTACATAACTGCAGTGCTGTCACGCCCAGCTGACTTGAGACTTGAACAAAGGAGTGTTGATATATTGTATATAGGAGAGACGGAGAAGAGAGAGTTAAAATATTACTGTATGTATGTAAAAGCAATAACAATTCACATAAAAAAGGGGAATTTCCCAATAAATTTTACGTAATAAAATATTAAAACAAATGCAACAGGAAAAAAAGTCTTAGTTAAGTCAGTGTTCAGTGGTCTAATTGAATAATATTAACAACATAGTAAATGAAAGAACAAAGCTTTTCACAATAAAATTTAGCATAAACGATCAACAAAATCATGTCATTGCAGGGACACACAGCTATCTTAAGTAGAGGGAGGGGCCATTTATATTTTTGAGGAATAATGAATGAATGATTTTAAGTTATTGTGTCGTCGTATTGTTGAGGAGAGAGGAGACAGTAAAATCTTTACTAAAATATGTACATAAAAGCAGTCACATGCAGTACAGTAAAAAAAATAAATAAATAAATAAAAAACTTGCTCGAGTCAGTGTTCAGTGCGCTGAGTCAGATGATAGAGGAGAGAGAAGAAGGGCTCCGCTTCCCACTGCATTATCAACTGGGCTAGGATGATTATTTGCCCATTTCTTTCACTTACACTCTATCTGCCCAAATCAACTTTATTGTTACCGTAAAATACCTATCTAGTGACAATTATTTTTACGATTTTTTTACTGTAAAAGTAACTAAGCTTTGTAATAAACAAACTGGCGCCACTTCCAGCTCCTGCATGCTTCGATTGCTTGTTTAAATAGCTTCCTAGTGAAAAGTTATTTATCTCACTTAATTTTTCTTGCATTCTTGATTTTTTACTTATTTGTTTGCAAAATTCTCAAGTTTGTTTTAAAAGTTTCCCATTTGCCAACAGCAAGTTGATGTATTGTGGCATGATTAAGCCCTTTCATACACTTTAGATCCAAGTGTAAACATGCTGATTCTCTCTCTCTCTCTCTCTCTCTCTCTCTCTCTCTCTCTCTCTCTCTCTCTCTCTCTCTCTCTCTCTCTCTCTCTCTACACTTTAGAACCAAGTGTAAACATGCTGATTCTCTCTCTCCCTCTCTCTCTCTCTCTTACACAATTGGACACACACACTTTCGATTCCTTTGATTATCCTTGTAACTAATATGTGAATAAAATTGATTTTGTTATCAACCTTTGCATACTGCAACCAATTCGGTTTCTTCAAAGGTTCCCATCTATCCTCCCTCCATCCCCCAGCCAGTCGGGCGCCATTTTCACCAAACAGTTCATAAATCGTACAAAGAAAAAATAAAATTTAGAAAATTGTTCTTCATATAACGTACTGTTTCATTACTTTACACTCTTAATTTAACTTTTGAACACATTTATAGTAATAGAAAACATGTGAAAAGGGGGACTTTTTGGGTTGGGTGGAATGAATTATCCTGATTCCCTTTATTTCTTATGGGGATATTTGTTTCATATTTCGAACAAATCGTACTTTGAACAGCCTTCTGGAACGAATTAAGTTCGAAGTCTGAGGTACTACTGTAGGGAGAAAGGAGAGAGAACTATGTTGTACTTATGTACACACTCCTATATTTTTACCAACCATTTATTTCTTTTTTATGGTTAATGTATTAAGGGGGGGCGTCCGCCTATATAGAAATAATGCTCCAATTTTTATGAAATTATCATGTTATACATATATATAAGGTGAGTTTCCAAAAAAAAAATTTCCAGAGTGATTGAATAATTATTTTGGTTTTTATTGAAAAAATAAAAATAAAAAAAATTAAAAATTTAACTCTTCCTTCATTTTTAGAGCTATTGCATTGCAGCTTTATACACAGAAAGTAAATCATAGTAGAAAAAAAATGTTGTGAACAGTTTTTCCATTTTTTGCTTTTTTTGGATGGGGGGCGAGGGGGAATTTTCCCCCCAAAATTTTGTTGATTTAGTTATCATGAGTTCCTCGTCAACCTAAGAAAAAATCTAGCCCCAACAAAATATTTGCCTTTCTTTCCTCTTTCCAATGGTATATTTAACTTTAAAATTGGCCAACAAATAAAATAATAGTTAGCATTTGAAGTGCAAAAAAGTGAAAACTGAGAAAAACGGCCGTAAAGGTCAAGAAGTGTTTTTTTTTGGCACTCGTGGAAAAAACTGATCTATAAGCAAAACCATGATACAAACAAATGTTAAATACTCACTAGCGCTTAGTTCAGAATGCCTTTCCTTCTTTCTAATAGTTCTTAGTGTTTTTTTTGCGTGGTTTCCGGCACCAAGTCCCCCCCCCCCCCTAAAAAGGGGTATTAATTGCTTGAGGCGAGGCTATCATCAAGTACCACCTGACTCTTTGTTGCTTGGTTTGAAACCAAGCAAGTAAGAATTTGTCATCATATACTCCCGTTTCATCGTCCTTTATTACTTTCATTGAGGGGGCCGGCCGGCTAATGCCGTTTTTTAACGACAGGACTTTGACATTCATACCACTTAATAAGGTGACTTGGGACATCTCCAAACCGCATATGATTTTTGCCTCTGACCTTCGGTTTTCTGACGCCAGGGCGATTTATCCCGAAAATAACAATTTTTCAAATTCTATCTCCTCCCTTGATATTTAATATTAAGACCTGGGATTACTACCATATATAGACCTGATGTAGACCTCCAATCAAATGGAGAGTTTTTTTTCTAAGTCATTTTTTTGCTAGATATGAATTTTTCAATATGGTAAAAAAATAAACCCTATAAATCACGAGAAAAAAATTTATAAAAAAAAGACGAAACAAATATTGGAAAAAAGGGCTCTACGTATTTGATTGTTCTATAATGTCTTTCTGAGTTATATACCAAATTCCAATGTTATAGCTTTAAAACTAAGTGAGGAGATAGATTTTGAAGGTCAATAAGTATAGTTTTGAGATATGGGCGTTCAAAGTTTTCCTTCGTATTTCTATAAAGACAATGTTAATAAATAATGATTATTATGATGTATATTTTTGTGTGTATTAATAAACCAATACTATTTTATTTATCATAATTTAATCATAAATGATGATCCCTTTGCTCATATATCATAGCCTGGGGCACTGCTTGAGGCAAGATGGGGCACTCCTTCCTACGTAAACCCCTCTCTCCCCTTCACTAACTCGGCTTATTACAGCGAATTTTCTTCTGTATGTTAGCGAGATGTTTTCCTTGTATTTTCCTCTTTGGCATGATGACATTCTTGCCGAAATAAAGATAAACAAACGTAAATGCAAGAGATTGTCAGAGGTGAGACTCGAAGGTGTACTCTCTTTTTACAAAGACAAAACTATGTTATTTATCATAAATGAAGATCTCTTCGCTCAAAAATCGTAGCCTTGGGCACAGTGTGACGTG
The DNA here is from genome assembly GCF_015104395.2 of Macrobrachium nipponense. NCBI lineage: Eukaryota > Metazoa > Arthropoda > Malacostraca > Decapoda > Palaemonidae > Macrobrachium > Macrobrachium nipponense. Next base: position 72,723,116 of record NC_087218.1, on the reverse strand, counting down.
TGCTGTCAGGCAAGAAGGGGGCGTTACTAAGCAACCCTCACCCCTCTCTCTTCACTAACTACGCATATATTATGATATTCTGTAATAATACTTGAGCGATTTTTCTTCGTCTGTATGTTAGCGAGATGTTTTCCTTGTCTTTTCCTCATTGGCATGATGAACTTCTTGCCGAAACATACATAAACATACATAGAAAGCAAGCGAATGTCACGAGGTGAAACTTGAACGTGTAATTGAACCAGATACTCGCTTATGCGAGCCACGGAATCTCTACAGATGCCATTTCTCACAATTTCTTTGCCAATAATTATCAAAATTTACGATAAAAGAAGAAATATTGCATTTTCTTGTACGGATGAATGTTTTAGGCTTATTGAGTTATGTTCACTAATTACCCTGTAACTACGAAAGTAAGAGGAATTTTGACGAAATATTTCGTATACGTATTCTCAATTGCCATATGAAGCTCCATGAATTTTTTCATGACTTTGCATTTTTCGCCCTATACCACCATATATAGGGGTTCCGGCCGGCCCCCTTAACTGCGAGCGTAACTGTGAAGGTGAAAAAACCTCGGATGATTGCGCACCAGACGACGTAGAGGCAATGAGGGCGGGGCTCTCAACAGCCAAAAAAGAGCCTCGTGTTGTTGTTGGTGGTGGTGATGATAATGGTGGACAGCACTGGATACATCAGCCAGCAATGGTGGTGGCAATGCGACGCTGCTACATCAACAAAAAAAAACAGTCCACCTTCCACCCTATGTCTCTTTTTAGCAAAATTTGCTAAACGGGCCATAGTTGCACGATTCCGTTTCGACATATTGTCTACTTTCACTCTAGTATACACAAACGTATATAAAAAGGATTTTGACGTAAGGAAAAATCTATTTCTGCGATTGGCTCGTGTCGCCAGCGAAATATCCTTTAATCTATATTCTAGGTAAATGTACTAACACATACCAGAGAAATAAATAAAATAAAGAAAAAGGTCAGTATAAACTGACTCGCTCACCCTCTAGGAGGGTGTCGGTATGACACTAGGCGAGTGATGAGACCACTACCACGAGCCAAATGCCAATAGAAATCTCCCACTACAAAACCCTCCAAGAGGGGAGCCGTCCCACAGAGAGAGCAGCTCGTACTACTACTACTCCATCCCATGCTTGCGACTGCTGCGCCTCTGGTGGCCATCCTGAAGTTAGCAGACAATCTTGAGCGAAGGACGGGTAGGGTATTTCGCTGGCGACACGAGCCAATCGCCCAGAAATAGATTTTTCCTTACGTCAAAATCCTTTTTCTGGGCTCAGCTCGTGTCGCTTGCGCGAAATCGTACCAGAGACAGCACAAGATTGTAAAGAAAGTAAACAGAATATAATAAAACAAAATAGGTCTCAAATAAAAGAGTACAAATAAATGAATGAATATAATTGCTAAAAAGATACAAATACACAGTAAAACAAAATCAGAATTATGCTTCAAATTACCCTTAGAACTAATTATGGTAATAATATAAGGTAATTTACATATATACAAATAGGTAAAATGATTACCTATCATAATAAATCTGTGTAACAACAGTATCAAATAGAAATAGCAATTAATATAAAGTTACATAAATATTTGATCAATCACAAAAATATATACTCAGGAATGTATATGACTTAATATACAAAACCCGTAACCATTGTATATGATGTATCCCCTAGCATATAATAAGGGATAACATCTATGAGATCAGTATGGTAATCAGCTGTGTGTGTCCCTAACCAGACAAAAGGGACACTATATAATCATAAAGCAGCTAAGACACAAGGTGAATGCTAAGCTAATGAACAAGGTAGAATAGACGAACTGTTGGGTGAGGCAGGTAGAAAGGAGGACTGAATCTTCTACTATAATCAACTAGAGTCAGGGGAAACTATGTTACCCGCTGCTACTGCTGGGAATTTCAGAGCTTCCAAGGACTTAAGGTAGTGACGTTGAACACTGGTCCGGCGATTTACCATCCGGTATACTTCTTTAAATCATCAAAATTCATATGCTGGAAGTAATTAATTGAGGTGGCTACTGCCCTGACATCATGTGCTTTTGGAAAGGAAAGGAGTCAGGATTGGCTTGTTTGATAAGTACAGGATTTGTTGCCTGATGCCTTTAGTGGATAAAGTACCACCTTTTTCCCTCCTAAAGAGGGGCCCCGATGAGGAAGAGGAGGTCCTGGATAGAAAGGCTCGTAAGGTTGAAAACTGGACAAAGGGAAACATCTTGCGGAAGGGGTAATACCTTCCAAGGTTCCCACCTCATCAAAGGATCTTCATTCTTTGCTAAAAAACTACGTTCCGGAGAAAGTAGCACTTCCCCTGGGGAAGGAATTGAACATGATCCGGATCTCTCGGATAAAGCCGACAGTTCTGAAATTCTTGCCTCCTGAAGCTAGGCTTAATAAAACAGAGTTTTCCTTAGGAGCATCATAAACGAGCATGTGTCATTATCGGTTTCGGAAGCCAGTTTTAGAACATCGTTTAAGAACCATGAAACTGACGTAGGCCTGACAGAGGGCCTAAGTCTAGCACATGCTTTAGGAATAGACGAGAAATAGGTATCTGTCAAGTCTATGTTAAATCCAAATTGAAATATCTTTTTCAATGCTGACTGTTTGTCGTAATAGTGCTAGCTGCTAAACCCTTTTCAAATAAAGATCTTTTGAAAAAGGATATAGCAGAATTAACTGTCATGAATCTGATATCTGACTCCCTCAGGAAGATGCTAACTTTTTGACGGCAGCATCATACTGCCTCAAAGTTGAATCCCTTTTATCGGATTCCAGGAAAAGAATATTCTGAGGGTCAATATTCGCATCTCTTTTGCCGCAAACTTCATGAAATCCATAAAGTTAGGGTTTTGAGAATCCCATGAGGAAGCGAACACAGTCTTCGTTTGTACTGACTGGGAGAGCTTGGACTGGGATCCGAAGGGGACGAAGGCCCAGTTCCAGAATCATGGGGGTACCAATTGCTCTTCGGCAGTCTGGGGCTACTAGAGCCACTTGACCCCTGAATGTCCTGAGTTTGTCTAATACCTTCATAAGGAGGATTCACTGGAGGGAAGACGTAAATCTTCTCCCAGTTGTTCCAGTCCAGAGCCAGGGCGTCCGTGGCGTAAGCCAGAGGTCCAGGTTGGGGGCTACATAACACGGTAGTTTGTGGTTTGCTTGTGATGCGAAGAGATCCACCTGTAGCCCTGGGACTCTTTGAAGGATCCATTGGAACGAACTCTTGTCTAGAGACCATTCCGACTCTAGGGGTACTGATCGGGATGGTAGGGCGTCTGCTATGACGTTTCTCACTCCAGCTATGTGGGTGGAGGAAAGATGCCAACTGAATTTGTCTGCCAGGAGGGAGAAGATGGCTATCATGACGTGGTTTAGATGACGCGACTTGGAGCCTCCTCTGTTTATGCAATGTACTACCACTGCGCTGTCCAAGACTAGCTTTTATGTGGGAGTACCTTGGTGGGCGTAATCTTTTCAGAGTCAAGAAAACTGCCATTGCCTCCAGTACGTTTATATGGAACTGACGGAAACTGGGGTGACAAATTCCTTGAACCTTTTGACTTGGGAGTACCCTCCCCAGCCGCTTAAGGACGCGTCGTGGATGGTGATCCCTGGTGGAGGGAACTGAAGAGGAACTGACACTGACAGATTCTTGACTTTTGCCCACGGCCGAAGCCGGTTCTTTAGAATCAGAGGCACTGAGGATAGCTTGTCCCTGGTACCTGACATATTTGCTCGTGAGCGCCCAGATCCTGGTTAGATCTTTTAGTTTGGCTTTCATTAAGATGTTCGTTACTGAAGCAAACTGGAGAGAGCCGAGGATCCTTTCCTGAGCTCTCCTGGATGCTAGTTTGTGACTTAGAAATTGCTTGAACTGACTTCGCTATTTCTTTCCTTTTGGTGGATGGAATCGACAGAGTGTGTGAGGGTAGATTCCATTGAATGCCTAGCCACTGAAAGTTTGAAAACTCTGGAGTGAGTCTTGATTTGGATCTGTTTATCTTGATCTAGATATTCTAGGAATGGATCACTTTCAGTGGCCTTGTTGCATTCTTCGACTGATGGGGCCCAGATCAACCATCGTCGAGATACGCTACTACCATAATCCTTGAGCTCTGAGCTGTTGCACTACTACTTCCGCTAGCTTCGTGAACACCCTGGGTGCCACGTTGAGCCCGAACGGGACTACCTTGAAGGAGAACGTCTGATCTCCTATCTTGAATCCCAGATACGGACGGAAGTGTCTTGCAATAGGGATATGATAGTAGGCGTCTGTAAGATCGATAGAGGTGGGGACGGTGACGGCCCCACGGGAAGTAAGGTCCGCACCTGTGAGATCGTGAGCATCTTGAACTTGTCGCAGCGGATGGCTAAGTTTAAGCGGGACAAGTCTAAGATTACCCTTCTTTTGTTTGAGCCTTTCTTTGGAACGCTGAACAAGCGACCTTGAAATTTTAACCTTTTTGACTTTGACTATAGCTCCTTTCTGAAGGAGGTCCTCTGCGTACTCTGTCAATTCCTTGGAAGGAAGTTGACGGAAAGGTCTGGCTGGAGGTGGGTTCGTCAACCAGCTCCAACCCAGCCCTTTTGACACTATGCTCTGAGCCCACTGGCTGAAGTTCCACCGGTGGCGAAAGTGAAACAGCCTCCCTCCTACCTGAAGTTCTTCATTGGTTCTGGTAACCCCCTCGACCTCCTCTGAAGTGCTTTCCCCTATTGAAGGGGCCTCGATCCTCTCCCACGAAAGGACCGCTTACCTCTGCCTCCCTTGTTCGAGCGGTCATACCTTCTGGGAAGCTGACTCTCGAAGGCTGATTGTAAGCTGGAGAGATGGCGTATGAGGTGATTGCTGAGGCTGAAGGGGATATCACATAAATAGGCTGTGATTGACCTTTAGACGTGGAGGGCTTGGGCTGTCTGCACTAACGGCACTGTAGGAACTTGTTGAGGGAAGCGCGGTTGCTTCTTTTGGTAAGGCTGGAAACGTCTGGGCCGGGTTTCCTTTGCCCCTTACTCTTGGTGTCAGGTCTTGCCTTCTCCTAGCCGTAAGACCCCACCCCCCGGTCCTTAAGGCTCGGTTCAACCAACGTAGCCTCTGCCTGGACTTCCTTTACCATAGCCTCTGGGAAGAGATCTGCGCCCCAGATGTTAGAAGAGAGTAACCTATTCGGTTCATGACGAATGGTTGCCTCTAGCAGGACATGCTTCTACAATTCGTTCTGGCAGTGGCAAACTCGAAAAATTCTGACTGCACCGTTTGAGTCAGGGCTTTGGTCATAAGCTTAAAAATTGGTTCTGAACCATAAGCCATGGTTGCTACCTCAGACATAGCCATCAGGTTGATTGACCTGGCTAGTCGTGTTTTCGAGTCAAATTCCGCTTGAATAAGACTATCAGGGAGCCTGGGCAGTCTTTTCACCAAACTGCTCCATACACAGTCAGGTTTGAGTTTGTCCAGCCTGTGAAAGTATTAGGCAAGTCTTCCCACAATTCTCCAATTGAAGGGAGCAAACGGAGATGTGGGGTCTGCTTCTTTTTTAACTGAGGCATGGGTTCCCCTTTCTGAGCTGCTGAGATGGTCGACCTAGCTATCTTGGTTAGGAAAGGGAGCGGGTACTCTCAGGTCCATCGTGAAAATGGTAAAGGGACTTTTGAATGGTTGGATCTTGGTGTTCGAACAGTCCATGTCCTCTAAATCTGAGCCATTCTCGCTGAGCCTGGTCTCGAGAATAGAGGACTGTCTCCTTTGGTACCCTGTCATCCCTAACCATAGCCGAAGGAGTGAGCCTAGCGTAGCCTATGAAGGGAGGCTGTAGGCCTTCCGGGTAGAAAAACTCGAAGTCCTCTATTCTTCGAGTTCCAAACTCCGGTATGGAGGATGAGACCATCTTGGAAGGGGGCGTATGATGCTACTCTCCAAGGATTGTTCATGGAGAAAGCGGGCAGCGAGTCATGCGGGGGAAGCTGAGATCCGCTAGTGTTGGAGGTTGAGGGAGAGGCAAGAGGGGCTTCTCTTAGACCGGCTATAATAGTGTCCTGAGAAGTGATCCTGTCCGACAGGCGGGATATCATATGTTCCATACTCGTCTTAAGGGAGCCCACTAGGTCGCCCACCTGTTGCAACAGGCCAGCAGTTGGTGTCCAAAGCCGGAGCTGCTGCGGAGGTGGAGGGGAGACTCTGAATAGGCACCAAAGGTAGTGGAACTGGTGATACTGCCGGGGTGCGGGATTTCTCCTTAGGTTTACTCTTTGAGGACTTTGAGCCGGAGCTAGACCCTTTAGACCTGTCTGGGCGGGATTACGAGCCGGAGACTTGCGCGAGGAAGAAGACGAGGACGTCTTCTTCGAAGACGATGACGTCTTAGTCAAGGTCATATGTTTGGACTTGATCTTGAGGTCTAACCGAAGCCTCTGGAGGAGTAAATAACTCATCACCCGTAAAGCCTTGGAAGGATGGAAAGAAGGGTATTGCAGGGGTAGAAGAAACAGTCACTCCCAAGGGAGAACCTTGGGTACCTGCATTACTTACCTCGGCCAACAGGTCGTCTATACCTACCATAGGTTCAACATTTATATCCAGGGTTGCGACATCCGTGGAGATATCCTGGTCTTGTTCTGTTAAGGAGGCCGCCAGTTGTTGTTGGATAAAGGCAATAGAGGGGTCCGCCTCTACCGGGTCGACGTTACCCAGTCGCCTTGCCTCCGGGTAAAGATTAACAGAGCTAATCGCTTCTCCAGTATGTAGGGCTGACCCTTGGCGGCGTTCTTGCCAAAACCTCCGACCCAGGCCCGCAGGGTAGCCAATGCCGTATCTCTTACTGCCGGAGCCTGTAAGAGAGGGTATATTTTAGATTTAAGAATCACTTAAAACTAAAACTTAGAATATAACTTAAACTAGATGCCTTAAGTTAAAGTAAATAACGTAAACTTAAGTACTAAAAGAAGCGGAGCAGCATGCGGAGATGGAATCTTACGCCTTCCAAAAGCTGGCTCACCAGATCGTTAACATATGGTACACGTCTCATGGACCCAGACCTGGATGTCCCCGTGCGGAGTCGCGCATGGAGCATGGGAACGGCAAACTTCGTGTCCACAGGGGTCCTGAAGTGTAGCGGAACATCCCGGATGCTCACAGTTGGTGGCCTGTAAGTGGGAAGACACATGAGTATCTTAAAGGGGGAACACTTACAGACTAAGGACAAAGAACTCGTTACATGCCGGAGCTCGGAAAAAGTTGGGCATAACCCCTCACCTGCATTGCCTGAATAGGCCTATAATCCCCGGAGAGGGTATCCGGTAAAAATGAAAGGGTTAGGGGTAGGGATGGTTTAGAAACTTAAGATAAACTTAAAGATAACTTAACCTACATGCAATGTCATGCAATGAACCGGACTAGGTCCAGTGAAGCGGAGTGTAGTAACTCAGCAATACGGTGCGGTTAGTAAAGACCTACTGTATGCTCCGGTCCAACTACGGTGGACTCTACCCTTCCGCTGGATACCAGGGCTCCGATAGGGAGGAGCTCTAGTAAGGAGGGAAGGGCGATGATGACATACAGACTCGAGCTAGCCCGAGCGGCAAGGAAGTAACGGAGGGGGGGAAGGCCAGGGCCCCCCACAACGTACCACCCGGCCGAGCCGAGAAGCGGAGAGGTCGGAAACCAGTCAGGGACTGTCGGGACTCCCAGGTCCCTCCGGTGGAGGGGAGAGAGGGGAGCCAGGCTCGGGCATGCGGGGCGAGCAAGGACAGACCGACCCACCCCCACCCACCCGACTCTATGGGAGAGCGGGAGAGGGGGGAGGGGGACTGGTAGGCGTCTGGCTGACTCGTGATCACGTAGTGACCACGAGGCGGTAAACTAAGAAACGGTAACCAAGCCTAGGCCAACCAACTGATCAGAGAGAAGCTTATTCGGGAAGCAACCTGAACTGGAAAAGCGGTAGCATATAGGCCCATAGGGCTAAACCACTGATCAGAGAGAAGCTATGTGGAAGCGACCGAATGATCAACGGTAGACTAGGCTCTACGAGCCGGGACCTAGGCTAAGCCAGACGCTAAACTAACCTCACAGTGACAAAACATATAAATATATATAATAAAAATGAAAGAAGAAGGTAAAAAAGCAGGAGAAAAAAATCCAGGAGTGTGCGACTAGCCCGAAGGCGAGTCTACCACTCAAAGCTAGTCAGGGGCCGATAACTAAGAACCTGGACTAGGGTCTGGATAGAAAAAGCCTACATAAGGTGAAATACATACAGTATGACAACCTGAGTAGACCTAACGACGGCGGATAATCAAAATAGAGCGTAAATAATAAGGGATGTTCTAGGTATGGGAGACCAAGAACGAACCCAACATGCGGCAGGACCATGCTGCCATGCTTCCAGCCCCCCCCCCGAGAACGTATTTGTACCTAAAAAACGGCAAATACTGTCTCAGGGACGGAAAAAACTCGCTAACCGTAAATACTGAGTACTTAACTTAGCTGCTGCAATAGCTGCACGCTCCATTATCGAAAATCCGAAGAAAGGGCACAAAAAATCACAGAGAGAAAAATAACACTGTGACTCGTGTGAGCTAACTGAAAAGGATGGCCACCAGAGGCGCAGCAGTCGCAAGCATGGGATGGAGTAGTAGTAGTACGAGCTGCTCTCTCTGGGACGGCTCCCCTCTTGGAGGGTTTTGTAGTGGGAGATTTCTATTGGCATTTGGCTCGTGGTAGTGGTCTCACTACGCCTAGTGTTCATACCGACACCCTCCTAGAGGGTGAGCGAGTCAGTTATACTGACCTTTTTTCTTTATTTTATTTATTCTCTGGTATGTGTTAGTACATTTACCCTAGAAATAATAGATTAAAGGATATTTCGCGCAAGCGACACGAGCTGAGCCCAGAAATTGTATTTAGAGTTACTTGATGTAAGAAAACAAGAAAAAAACACGGTAAATAGCAAAAAAATGCTCGGAGTAAAGAGCAGCATACCTCCCCTTTTGCAACTATGGGACACACTGACTCCCATGGCTCCCTGCCGGGCATGCTACGGTGCTACCCTGCTCAGCACAAAACCGGGTTCACACCAAGGAATCAGCTAGCCATTGTTTGGTGCCCAAAGATTGTAAGGAAGATGGCAGGCAAATCAAAAATCAAAATAATTAATAAATTGGACAGATTAAAGGACAAAATGACAAAATAGTCGAATTAGGTAGCCAAACCGTCAGCCCATACGTCACAGTGCTGAAGGGGGGCGGGGAGGGGCTAAAACCAAAACCCGTTAAATTTAATATTTCGAAAAAATGCTTTTGCAAACAATGCTAAACAGAAGGTGTTGCTCATGTCTTACGGGCATTCAACCAGATTTTGAAAATTTCAAAAATATTCATCAAAAATCAAAGAGGAAGCCCCCTTAAGGGGGCCGGCCGGCTAATGCCATTTTTTAAGGACAGGACTTTGATATTCATACCACTTAATAAGGTGACTTGGGACATCTCCAAACCGCATATGATTTTCGCCTCTGACCTTCGGTTTTCTGACGCCAGGGCGATTATCCCAAAAAAACCATTTTTCAAATTCTATCTCCTCCCTTGATATTTAATATTAAGACCTAGGATTACTACCATATATAGACCTGATGTTCTATACCTCCAATCGAATGTTTTTTTTTTTTTTTTAAGTCATTTTTTTGCTCGATAGGAATTTTTCAATATGGTAAAAAAATAAACCCTATAAATCAGGAGGAAAAAATTTATAAAAGACAAACAAAAATTGGAAAAAAGGGCTCTATTTGATTGTTCTATAAGTCTTTCTGAGTTATATACCAAATTCCAATGTTATAGCTTTAAATTCTAAGTGAGAAAATAGATTTTGAAGATCAATAAGTATAGTTTTGAGATAAGGGCGTTCAAAGTTTTTCTTCGTATTTTTTATAACGACAATGTTAATAAATAATGATTATTATGAAGTATATTTCTTTTTTTTGTGTTATTAATAAACCAAAACTATTTTATTTATCATAATATACCAAATTTGTAACTAATTTGAATTTTTCATAACTAACAAACCTTGATCTAAACATTAGGATTTACTAGCGCCAAGCTGGAAACCGGTAAATTAAAAATTACACTTGTGAGATCCAGGGGGACTATGGCATCTATACCAGGTCACGGGGCATGTATACCCAGAATGCCCACGGCTACCTGTGACCCACCAGTTTATTTTCCTACCGCCTTTAAGATAAGACGTGTTTACTGTCTATCTGATTTAAAGCCGGTTTTTCAGTTTGCCCGTTTTTTTATCCATTTCATTTTTTATTTCTTATTACTTATTCTTTCTCCGAGTGTGCTCAGTGGGAGTGAAGTGTATAAGTGGCATGATGGAGATTTTTGCCTCAACATCGGGATCGTCTGCCGTTTCGAAAAGGAGACAAAGGAAATGCCCAGGAGTCAGTGGCTTTCCATGTTCTAGATTTCTAACTTCGGTGTCGAGGGATCCTCATCCATCGTGTAGTAGGTGCAGGGAAAAACGTATGTAACGGTTTACTAATCCATTGTTCTGTTTGTCGCGGTTGGTCGGTGGAACAGTGGAAAAAGTTTCTATGAGAAAGGCCAATACAAAAGGAAGGTGGTGACGCCATCTTTGGATGAACAAACCTTACCGGCTTCTTTTGTATCGGCAATAAACCAGGCTGCTCCATATGTTTCTCCACCTGCTTTTGATTTGTCCCATACCCCTTCGGTTTCTCCTAGCGATTCAGATCCGGAAACGTCAGAGGGGCCTTGGGTAATTTTATGAATAATATGCACGCTCCTTTGTTCCCAGCAGCTGGAGGGGGAGCACCGCCATCTTTGTTCCAGGCTGCGTCAGGCAAGACGGGGCACTCCTTCCTATGCAACTCTCTCTCTTTCACTAACTTGGCTTATTACAGTGAATTTTCTTCTTCTGTATGTTACCTAGATGTTTTCCTAGTATTTTCCGTTTTGGCATGATGAAATTCTTGCCGAAACAAAAATAAACAAACGTAAATGCAAGAGAATGTCAAGAGGTGAAATTCGAAGTTGTAGTACTCTCTTTTTACAAAGACAATGTTAATAAATCATGATTATTATGAATTTCATATTCATTTTTAAGTATTAATAAACCAAAACTATGTTATTTATCATAAATTAAGATCCCTTTGCTCAAAGATCGTAGCCTTGGGGACAGTGTGACGTGTGCTTCAGGCAAGACGGGCACGTTTACTTACTACGTAACCCTCCCTCTCTCTCTTCACTGACTCCGCTAATATCGCATATATTATGATATTCTGTAATCATATTAGAGCAAATTTTCTTCATCTTTATGTTAGCGAGATGTTTTCCTTGTCTTTTCCTCATTGGCATGATGAAATTCTTGCCGAAACATAGATAAGCATATGTAAAAGCAAGCGAATGTCACGAGGTGAAACTCGAACGTGTAGTCTACTTAAAGTCTGTGGTCCTACTGATCATGATTGAACCAGATACTAGCTTCTGCGACCCACAGAATCTCTACAGATGCCATTTCTCACAATTTCTTTGACAATAATTATCAAAATTTACGATAACAGAAGAAATATTGCATATTCTTGTACGGATGAATGTTTTAAGCTTATTGAGTTATGTTTACTAATTACCCTGTAACTACGAAAGTAAGAGGAATTTTGACGAAATATTTCGTATACGTATTCTCAAATGCCATATGAAGCTCCATGAATTTTTTCATGACTGCATTTTTCGCCCTATACCACCATATATAGGGGTTCCAGCCAGCCCCTTAAGCTAACTTTTAAATAAAATTAAAGTAACTTTGACTTCCATTTAAAAATTAGCTTAATATTAAGATAGTAGGATTAGGGTCATATTTAGTGTTCAAACTCTAGAAGTAAGCATTTATTTATTAACATTTTTAGAGACCGTTCTAAACTTACGCTTCTAAACTTACGCTTGACTTCCCTTTGCACGAGGGGGTCTGGAACTTAACCTCGCGTAAGTTCGGGGTATTACTGCACATAAAGTCTCAAAAGGGCATGTAGGTACCTAACTGCTCTCCAAATGCATATTGACTATCAGCTAACATTCCTTTAGATTCCACATACATACAGGCAGCCCCCAGTTATCGGTGGCAAAAATCCCGAATCAGGACTATTATAGCTGATTTTCGGTTGTCCGTCCCGCCACCAGGAACAGACTGCCTGTACTACTTATAAAGTGGCTTATAAAAATGTTATTGTTATAATACAATTAAGTTTGTTCATACTTACCTGGCAGATATATATATAGCTGTATTTTCTGAAGTCCGACAGAATTTAAAAATTCGCGGCACACGCAGTGGGCGGCCAGGTGGTAGTACCCATTCCCGCCATGGGAGGCGGATATCAGGAACTATTCCCATTTTCTATTCATATTTTATCAGTGCCACTGTCTCCTGAGGGGAGGTGGGTGGGCACTTTAATTATATATATCTGCCAGGTAAGTATGAACAAACTTAATTGTATTATAACAATAACATTTTGTTCATGAAACTTACCTGACAGATATATATATAGCTGAATCCCACCTTCGGATGGTGGGAAGAGACAGAATAGGATTTTTTGGGAAACTTAAATTAAGTAGATGATATACATCTTAGTTCCTCACCTGTTAGCATAGCCGACTTCGTGATTACTGTCACCAAAGTCTGCTTCTGCGTTACTAGAGTTGCCAGCGAGGTAGAGACCTGTAATGCTGGTGCGCTCTAAATGATCTATCAACGGGGGCGTGACCACAATGTGACTAGACCATATGACCATACTTCTGAGGGCAACGAAGCTAAAACCACCACCTGACCTAACCTATCAAAGTTAGTTCCATACTTCTAGGCTAAAGAAAAGGAACGCGCCTCAAGCGACCAACCCTTCAAAGTTAAAAGCACACCTATCCCTTTTCTATAGGATAGGATTCGTGTTGCTTCCTGCCCCCAATAATATATCTACGGATATGTATGGTTCTAGCGACTTACGGATCTGAAATGTCGTCTTCACATCCCGTCGGGAGTGTGAAGCAAACACAGAGTTGCTTCGCTAAAGCGTGGCACTCAGGATGTTACTGAGTGTCACGCTCTGTTGAAATGCTTCCGAGGCCGCGCCCTCACCTCTTGAGCATTCATATTAAGAAAAAATCTCAAATCTTTATGCAAACATAATGAATGAGACCTCTTAAAAGAACTCCTTGGCTATAATGCCAGGGTGTTCTTGGACATGAACCAGTCTGGTCTTTTTACGGAACACCGCAGATTGTCGGGAGTGTGAAGCGAAACACAGAGTTGCTTTGCTAAAGCGTGGCACTCAGGATGTTACTGAGTGTCATGCTCTGTTGAAATGCTTCCGAGGCCGCGCCCTCACCTCTTGAGCATTCATATTAAGAAAAAATCTCAAATCTTTATGCAAACACAATGAATGAGACCTCTTAAAAGAACTCCTTGGCTATAATGCCAGGGTGTTTTTGGACATGAACCAGTCTGGTCTTTTTACGGAACACCGCAGATTGTCCGTTGACCTTGACTTTCTATAGTTTTATCAAGATAAAACTTGAGAGACCCTACAGGGCACAGGACTCTCTAATGCCCTTGCCCAATAATTTGTGCCATACCCTTGGTCTCCAAGCCTTCAAGTCAAGGGTTAGACAGGTTTTCGTTCTTATCAAGAACGGAATGCTTAGAGGACAGACCGCATTATGTCCTTTAAGCCAAAACCTTCTGATGATGGCTAAAACCTCACTAACCCTCTTTGTCGTGGCTAGAGCGGTTACAATATTAGCCTTTCTGGTCACGTGTATTAAGTTCGCAGAAAGGATAGGTTCGAATTGCTTTTTGGGCATCAGAAACTCAGACTACGTCTAAGTTCCATGCCGGAACCTTTGATCCAGAGAAGTTTTAAGATCTCCACAGACCTCAAAGATCGTGAAGCTTTGTTGTTTGACAGAACCGAATCTCTGAGCCTAGAGGCCGTCAACATATTTGCATATTCTACAATAGTTAGGACTTCTAGCTTATCTCATACTTCAGACGGAAAGATAGAACCATAAGGAACTTCACAGAGGTCGAGGTGGAGGAACAGTCATTTCCCTTCACTATCTCCAGAAACGGCCTCCTCCGATTGAACACTGAAAATAGGCAGCACTGCTTTGCCTTGGCCAAGAGGCTGCCATTACTCTTGAAGATCTTATCGCTTCTGTACCGTTGAAGACGAAGGTAGATATTGAATGCAACCTACGTCTTCACAGACAAATCGAGAGAAGGATTCTCAAGATTCTGACCTGTGCCTACAAATGACTGAAAACGCTAACCGCTATTTCATTGCTGTCCGGTGAGAAGTCGTAGTTGCAATGAAAGCGGGGCGTTCTTCAGTAATGAAAACACAGGGGAAAGCTGCCTGAAGAACTGCTTCTCATGGGCTGAACATTTGGAAGTAGAGCTGTCAGGTCGGAGAGTAGGCGATGCTTTTGACATATTCTGTTAATTCGGGTTGAACAATGAACAATTGTACACCTACGAATATGAGATATTTTAAAGACAAAACCCAGATGTCTGCAAAATCATTCGCATTATCGCAGTGTGATGCAGCGGGAGACTTGTACAGACTTCTGTTACCGTGCGTTAAACAGAAAGATGAAAGAGTCTAAGAGATATCTCTGTTGAAAATTCTCGCAATATCGAAGGCGATGGAATCTATCGTCACAGCAGTAGATGGTCCTTCATAATTGCGAGAAACCCCGTTAATCAGAGACCTAAGTCCATGATTGTTGGGCAGAGATACGGTTCGGTAGTCAATCAAAGCAGGAGAGAGAGAGAGACATAACCAACCGTGCATCTCGGAGGCCCAGCTGATACTGAGCTGCTATCAGGCAGTTCAATACGCAGTAGCTGAGCTTGAGCTCCGCTGACTCGTCATCCCGAGTTGCCAGGTAATCCATATTCCACAAAGGAATGCGTTCGGCTAGAACCACCGAGCATAAAAGATATGCTCGAGCAATTATATTTAGGCGAAACGAATTTCGGTAAATATAAAAGTTGAAATGGTGTTGTGACAAAACCATAAGTATATAAAATTGAAACAAACTCCTGGGAGGTTGCAGGCAACCCAGAGTTGCAGTTCCAATTAGAATACTTCTCGTCTAAGTCGCAATCTGTAGAATAACTAGGAAATGCGCCTACCCCTCGGACAATTCAACTGCTTAGTAGAATCATGTCGCGAGGTTAATATACGTAGTATATTTATAGGATTCTGAACAACGATCTCCATCCTAAATTCTTTCCTTCAAGAAAACAAAATAAGGATTGGAGATCGACCACCTTCGATCTCTATCAAAGAGAGTGAAGGAGAAGTCTTCCTCGAAGGAAAGCTTCAATGGTGAACAGAATACTAACTGCCTGAGTTGCCAGCTACTCCATTTTACGAAGGAATAGGTATGATATTATTGAGCAAAAGGAAACTCTCAAGCAGGCCTATTTAAACGAAACAGAATTCGCTAAAAACAGAAGCTGAGTCGGTGTTGTCGTAACAATACCTGCAGAGTTGTTCTTACTCCGAAAACTCTTGGAAGGTTGAAGGGAGTGTCAAATAAATACATTAGAACAACAGTTCTTTCAGCTTCTATCCGCAGAGGTAAATACGATATGCGTATATGACTTGACCCATGCGTTAGCAAAATGACGCAAAGATAAACTACGTAAGTATTGTAGTAATTTGAACATCGAATTCTCTACTACATCTTTCCTCGACGAGGAAGAGAGAAAGAAAGGAAAACGACTGTCCACGCTCTAATGAATGAGGCTTTTTAAAAGAACTCCTTGACTCTTTACCAAGACTCTTTTCCAAGAAAAGGGAGTAATATTCGAATAGAGATCATCAAGAGAGAACCGAGGATCGAAAAGGACCATTCAATGTTCTTATGATATTGGACATAAGACTTCCCTCTTGAGCATTCATGGATCTAGTCTACAAGTCTTTTTCTTACTCCCCGGATGAGCCTCTGAAAATGAATGAGAGCTCTTCCGAAATTTGTTAACGAGTTTATCCGCTAAAACGATAAAAACGTTAAAAGCTATGTCAATGAGAACTACCCCATTTATGAGGGGTCACCCACTTAAATGACAAAACGTTTAATATCTTGACAATGGGGAAAACGTCCTTACTTGACAAAACTATTAGCACTTTGCTAATAGGGGAAACCCTTTAACATGACCGAAAGTCACCCAGGAATCCGAGTATATAATCTTCCCGATTCTCAGAGAAATCGATGAAGAGAAAAGAGGGATCGAAGAAAAAATTCGGGTATGTTTCTCCGCTACTCCGAATCCTTTTTTGTAAAGGAATGTCCTGTGGAGAGTCCTGAAAAAACCTCGTCTTGACGAGCGTTTATAAAGCGTCAAGCGTCCTAAGAAACGTCGTGAACAGCAAATAAGACGCCTTTACTTCCCGCAAAAGCGTCCCTGCGAGCTTCCACCGAAGCGTCCTGGCGAATGTCCACAAAAGCGTCCTCATAAGCGTCCTGCTGAGCGTCCTCAAAAGCGTCCTGCCGAGCGTCCTCAAAAGCGTCCTGCTTAGCGTCCTGGAAAGCGTCCTGCTGAGCGTCCTCAAAACGTCCAAAAGACACCCTCGCAAGGTGCTTGCCGAGCGTCCTGGAGAATGTCTCCACTATAGGACGTCGAGCACCTCCAAAAGCTTCTTCACGTCTAAATTGCCCTTCTTATGCCGAACCAGAGACATAAGTTGTTTGACTGTGCAAAGCAGCTTGCCGGACGTCAAACTTATCAGCTTGCTTTTTCGAAGAAAAGCGAACGTTACATAACGTATACGGAGCGCCATTAGGAGAGGAGACGAATACTGAGTTACTCCTCCAAAAGGTGGAATCTAGAATGTCCTTGATTACCAAATCCTTTTGGAATGCTAGCGAGGTTGAAACAGCTCTAACTTCATGAGCGTTCACTCGCAGGAGGCTCAAATCACTCTTCTGGCAAGATGAATGAGCCTCCTTAATATTTCCCTTAGGAAAAGAGCCAGTGCATTCTTCGAAAAGGGTAAATGTGGTCTCTTCCTGAGCACCATACATTACCCGAAGGACCTCTTACTTCCTTCGTTTATGTAAATATAACTCGAGAGCCCTGACAGGGCACAGGACTCTTTCATCCTCTCGTGACGAGAGAGAGAGGACGTGAAGCGTCCTCTTCTCTAAAGCTTCTTTAGGGGGCGCGAGTCCTTCCGAGAGCTCCAACCCCTGTGTGGGGAGGACGCCTCGGAGGACGAGAAGCAATCCTTCAAGATTCGTGCACGTGCTCGATCTTCGGCAGCCTGGGAAGCGACAACAGGACCTGCCGAAAGGAAGCCAGATCAGCATGAAAAAACCCGTAACCTTCCTTCGGCTTTTGACATGCCCTCTCCCTGGTTTCCTGGGAGTCCGACAGAGGTCTTAGGCCTAGAGGGCGTTATGGGGCCGATCTGACGTTCCCTCCTAACGAGAGAGAGGACGTGAAGCGTCCTTTTCTCTAAAGCTTTCTTAGAGGGCGCGAGTCCTTCCGAGAGCTCCAACCCTTGCGCGGGAGGACGCCTCGGAAGACGAGAAGCAATCCTTCAAGATTCGTGCACGTGCACGATCTTTTAGCAGCCTGGGAAGCGTCAACAGGTTCTGCCGAAGGGACGCCAGATCGGTGGGGAGCCCCCGTAACCCTCTTGCGGCTTTCGACATGCCCTCTCCCAGAGTCCTGGGAGTCCGACAGAGGTCCAGGCCTAGAGGCATTATGGGGCCGATCTGACGCCCCCTCCACAACACAAGGGGCACTACACTTCACAACACTGATTGGAGAGCGAGCACTTTAGCCTAAGATTACTTGATGTAATCCTCTAGCAGACACTTCTTCTATGGCCCGTAAACGCCATACCACAGGGTTAGGCAAAATAAAATCTACAGGAGGTTAGAAGGTTCATTATTTCTAACTTCTGTTTACCTTTCTATAGTTTTATCAAGATAATGTGGAGGAAAACTCCTGATTCTAACACGCTCTAAAATGCGTACATGAATCCTCCTTCTTCCGTAATCAGTCACACATTACACTAATTACATTGAACTTATGCAAAGAAAACATGTAAACGTCATAAATACTAAGCGAGTGTCTACCGAAAGTTCCGGTAGCCTCACCTTACCATGCAGACAACAAAGTCTGAAACTAGGCTAACTAGCTTCAGACATCAAATGCAATGAAAAAATTTACGATAGCGTATGCCTAGCCACAAATCCAATAATCGAAAGAATAATTAGGATACTTAAGCGGCTAATGAAGTTTTAAACAAAATCCTAGGCGGAGGTCTGTAAACAGTTGTTTACCGACCGGCGACAGAAAAAATATGAATAGAAAATGGGAATAGTTCCTGATATCCGCCTCCCACGGCGGGAATGGGTACTACCACCTGGCCGCCCACTGCGTGTGCCGCGAAGTTTTAAATTCTGTCGGACTTCAGAAAATACAGCTATATATATATCTGTCAGGTAAGTTTCATGAACAAAATACATTTTTACGCAGATATGCCACTCTTTGGATTTGGTGCTGTTTTACTATGCTTGGTTTTTTCCCATCTGTCCACCCGCCTGTGGTGTTTGTGCATGGTAACACTGCGTCCTGGGCTTTAAATAGTTAGTGCATGGTAACACTGCGTCCCGGGCTTTAAATAGTTACACTATGTGTAAGTTTTAGGTAAATAAAAGGATATCTGGGTGTACATTTGCAACTGTATGCGAATTACACCGTTACTATTCGAAATAGGATATTGTTCTTTTTTTTTAATGTAAGCAGTCTTTACAGGTGGCAAATGGAACAGCCAGATGCAGTGGCAGGAAAATTGCTTCTCTCGCTGTTCATTACAGCAAGATGTCGAATTTATTGGACCACACCTACTCTCCTACTAAGCTACGTGTTACTTCATTACACGTAAGTATATCAGTATATAACGTACTTTTAATTTTTATAAAGTCTGTTTTAGCTAGATATGAAATGACTTAACTTGGTGTAGCATCTGTTAAATGGAATTTGTGGAAATGTTATTTCTGCATTGACCGTATTTAGAAAAGAGAAAGCTCTGGTTGTACTGCTTCTTACTTCAGGCTGTCACCTTATTTGCTTAAGTCACTGGCATCAATATCATTGCTGTTATTATAGTGGATTCACTTAAGCTGGAGCCCCAAGAGTGGTGCATCTTGATTAACAATTTACAGTTGAGCGAGAGAGGGGAAGATGGGTGAAGTGCATTGTTCCGTCTTCCTCTCAAGAACGTTTTTCCGCCAAGAATATTAGGGTGGTAATCATACACACAAAGCTGACAATATCTTTACGACGAGCCAAGTTATAAGGAAAGACAATTAAGAATTTTTTAAAAATAATAGTGTCTGCTGCCACTGCATGATTCTATGGTACAGTGGACCCCCCGTATTCGCATTCTCCAGATTCGCGGATTTCTCTGGGGAACGTTTCCCCGCATTATTCGTGGAAAATTCGCGCATTCGCAGTATTTTTCTACGATAAATATCCACAAATTCCTGGTTTTTTTTATGAATTTCATCATAAAATGCACTTTTTGTGATAAAACTCTTAAAAAAACCAAGTATGAAAATTTTTAGTGGGTTTTTCTTGAGTTTTAACTAATAAAATAGGCTGTTTTTAGCATTTTCATAGGGGTTCCAAACATTCGCGGGTTCTAACTATTCACGGGGGGGTCTGGTGCGCATCCCCTGCGAATACAGGGGGATCACTGTAATTCTTCATTTCTCATAGTTGACTGAAACAAATTTGTAACTACTACTCCATTTATTTAACGTTAAAATCATGTTAAAAAGATGTATCAGTGCTAGGCAACATGTTATCAATACTAAATGAATACGTAAACAAAAGTAAGGCTTGTTTGATTAAAGAATTACCACCCTAATAGTCTTGGCTGGAAAATTGTCGCGAGAATGATTGATGAAAAACAAATACTTCCCCATAAAAATGAAGTGGCGAACAAATGTTTTATCAATCGAGTGATATATGCGAGTTAATTGCATTACAGTCCTGAAGTGAGGGAGGGAAAGAGGGGGACAATACAGCACACTCCACCTGGCTCCCCCGACTGCGTCTGGCTGTTCCATTCACCACCCTGAAAAGGCAGCTTACAGTCAACAATAACAACAATATCCTACTTCGAATATTAATGGTGTAATTTGCATACTGTAAATTATTAAAACACTTTTCAGTTGTAAATGTACAACCAGATTTTTTTTTTTTTTTTTTTTTTTAAAGGGAAGAAACCTTCAGGAAAGAAACCTTCAGGATCTTCACCATCTCAGCTATCAAGACTATCCAGAATTTTCTCAAAATCCCAAGAGTGAATTGCAAATTTTGAAAGAATAAATTCAAGATGAGAGAGACATTCTCGGCCTATTGCTTAGCTTCAAAAGCTTGATGAAGTCTTTCAGCCTTTTCCCTAAGGCCTGTACCCAATCTACCACCATCTGTTAGTATGTATTAGTGATGGAATGGAATGCAATCCTGACCCAAAGATAGATGATGACAATTTGGTCCACCACAGATAAGACTGAGTAATTCCTTCAGATTTCCTCTTTAGTTAATTATTGTAACTTCTCTTGGCTGTATGGTGAGTCCTATTTGCAGCACAGCAAGACTTGACAAAAATGGTGCAATTTTCATTTGAATGATTTCGTCTCCATACGTTAAATTTGGTCTGTTTGTCGTGGTAAGCTCATCTGCATTGATCATCAAAACCCTTTCTAGGGACACATATTAAGATAATCACTAGCATTTCATTTAACGTCTAGGGATCAGGATATGATACAGCATCTGAAATATAAGTTCTTGACAAACTTCAATAATGCAATCCTAGTTGGCTCTAGATTTTAGCCAGACCATTCTCCCGATGGTAGCATTAGTAATACAACAAATACTTAATCAATTTGCACATAGTTTTCATAGCTAACAAACCTGAGGTTTAAACAATAGGATAATCTTCTAGCGCCAGCTGGAAATCGGTTAAAAAAACGATCAAAGATTGTAAAGCAAGGAATCTGTGATATCTGGCAACTAATGTGTATACGAGGCGGAAGCTGGTCACCGACCAGGCTTGGAACCTTATGAGGTGTCAGTCTTGCTTTCAACCCAGGATATGAGAGGGGTGGCTAGATGTGGGCAATTAATGTTAAGACCTCAGGTTTGTTAGCTATGAAAAATACAAATTGATTAAAAATTTGTCATTTGTTCATACGTGGAACAAACTTTCGGTCTTAACAATAGGATAGACTTATACTTGGAGGGAGGTACAAGTACCCTGAACTGGCTGGGGGTTCCACCCACCTGACCACCCTTCCTAGAAGATCAAGTTGTAAAGAAGGGGGTCTGAGCCCGTGAGAGAATAGATAAGCAAGTATCTAAAAACTCAGCCTACTGGGATTAAACACAATGAAACATGTCCAGATTCATTACACTGGTGGAGGGTAAAGAGGAACTAAGGTGTTCTCATACAAAGACTACCAACTTCACAAACTGTTCTACCAATGAAAGAG
>NC_087218.1:72635064-72700974 GCF_015104395.2 Macrobrachium nipponense | reverse complement strand
AGCATGTATTCCTTGGCCGAGTTTTGTTCTTACAAACTGAGAAGTTTGTCAAGTTTGAGGAAGCATCTTATACAATGCGCTGTGATGTGTTTTATTTTCGTCATTCCTCAGTCTCAAATTTACTTGTTTCTGACAGTAAACAATACAGCAAAGGAGATAAGAGTACAGTAATATTTGGTGACAAATACAAAAATCAGTATTTGCAGGGTCAGGGTATGTGGTCAAGGGTTTTTAAATGTGCCCAAAGCTGAATAACAGTGATTAATGCTGTAAGAGTACCATATTTGTAGTTTTTTAATTTTCATTTACCCTTAGAAGTGATTCTATATGGTAATGTATCTTATATACTTAATGAGAGAAGCCAGTGAATTCCATGACTGTAATATTCTGCTCTCATTTCCAATTTTGTATTGAAAAGATAAGTAGACAATTGCATTATTTCATTCATTCATTCATATACTCTTTCAGCATTATTTCACTCATTGTATAGAATGCTTAAATTCATTTCATTGGCATGGCATTTCTAAGAATAATAAAAACCAATGAAAAATCCTTAGTGTACACAGCAAATGCAAGAACTTTTAACTTGTTTGATTCTTAATTTTGTTTATTATACGTAAGTGTATTAATCACAAAATAGGCTTAGTTGTGACAACAAAAATTTAGTACAGTATGTGGATTGTGGAGTATATGTGTTTCTAAATATTCAGGTGTACACTGAATTTTGGTCCATACAGATTTTATATGGGTGTTTGATTAATATTTAATGTAGAGTAGCAGACTTGAGTGTTTTTTGTACTTATGCATCATCTTGATTTTGGTGTTAGCTTTACATTTCAGGTTTGGGAAAAATGAACCTTGAGCAGGATGTAAAAGTGTCTCATTGTAAATTTAAAAATGAATATGTTTTGTTACTTCAAGGAAGACTCATTCTAGTCAGAAGTTCATTCTTTTAAATGTATCCGTTTTTCAAATAAAATTTATTTGTAAAGTATCTTGATGAGTTGAAGGTTTGATTAATTTGATATGCTGTATATCAAATTACAGTGACATGAATTAATATATGAAAGATGGGTGATTGTTTCTTTTACTTCTGAGTGGTGAAATAAGTCTTCCAAGAGGTAAGGACTGAACTGAATGGACTGCATGACCTATGGGTAAATCCACCGTGTAATAATGGAGATTTTCATTTTATTGGAAATGTGGGCAAGGCCAGAGAACTAGTTATTCATTGTTGCTTTAGCACCTTAGGGTGGTAATCAGAAAAGTCTTTTGCTCTTGAGAGTAAAAATCTTGTAGCCAAAAATTTGTTGTGATATTGGGTTTTGTATTTTATATGCATAAAATGTAACACACCAATGCATTTTCTTTCTACGTTGATGTGAATGCGCGGCAAATGTGTGATGGCTTCGTGAAACAGACCCAGGGAGGGAACAACTGCGCTGTTTTACCGCTGTCACAAAGCAGTTATCGTTATGCCATGCAAAATTTACTATAATTAGAACTGACGGAACGCTTATAATTTTTTCCTATCCAAAATTTTTGGTGTCTGCGATGTATGGAAGAGGCAATTTTTTTTTAAACTCCCATGCACCTGAAGACATACTTAGTGCTAATCATCTGGCTCAGTTTAACCAAATAAAGGTAAGCTAATTTTTCCTTGTGAGGGTCTGTTTCAAGAAGCATAACTTATGTTAGGAGGCTTAAAATGTCATTTGTCATGTCTTTGTTGTATTAGCACATTGGTTGATGTTTTGTGCGTTGATGTTGTCAAAGAGGAAATCTTTGTTTCAAGGCAGTCTTTTAACATCAGTTCTCACGCTTCTTGAAGCTTACCCATTAGTTTTATAGTTTCATTTTTATTTTTCCTGTAGGCCTTTTATTTTGACAGCAGATAGTAAATTGTAACAGGTTGCAATGTTTTCAAATCCTCTTCTATGAATATTGCACTGCTGTGTACTTGCAAAGCTTATTTTCTGTTGGTTTTCTTGGACCACATGAACTGACATGTTTTGATGACTTTGCATCTGGAGTCTTTTCCAAAAAAGCTTACACTAGCCCAAGAATGCACACTTATTTTGAAAATTTAAAAGGTCAAGTTCCACTTTCTCTCTTCCAAATGCTTTTGGTGTTAAGACAAATCTGTATCTATTCTTCCTTATTCCTGTTTTATCATTTTTCCAGTATTTTCTTTTTAAGGCAAATATGCCATGTTAACTTTAGATGGAAGTTTGGTGTCACAATTGCTTCTTATTTTTATCATTAGCTTATTGCTTTTGAAAAAGGACGATTAAAACCTCTTTAACAGTTATTAATTTTCCTCCATTCTTAGTCATACTTGATCATTGTGAAAGCATCAACCTCCCTATATTAGGTTACATGCTGAGTGAATTCCCCACAGTCTTCAGTCTAGCTCACTTTCTGCCTAATTTCCATCTGATCTAAATCTTCACCACAGCACTTTTCTGTGATTTTTTTTGCCTTCCTACTGATCATCATCTGGCTACATCCCTATCTAATACTTGTATGTCCAACCCATCTCCATCTTTTAGCTCTCGGTATATTTTCCGGCCACCGGAAACTTCATCTCTCACCAACTTTCTCATTTGTATGTAGTATGATCTTCCCACCACACTTTCAGCCATTTATCTTCTTCACATTATGCAGGCACCCCTTTCAAGGCATCCTTTACTACTACAACATTGGTACTCCACATCCCTCATATCTGTTCACTCTTATGACATCACCCGTTACATTCACCGCCACGTCTCTTCACTAGCATCCACATGACCACTTTCCTTTTTGTACGGTTTGCTTTGCTTCGTTTTCATTTTCTATAAGCTGCTTGTTCACACTGGTTTTTAGCCCTTAACTCTCCCTTCCACTTGCATCTTTTAAACATTTCTAAAATACCTTAATCTGATTTTGCTATTAATACAGGGGCCTCCACTCAGCACTACTTGTAGTTTTCTCCATGACTGCATTGAACAGCAAAGTCCTTAAAGTTGACCCTTTATAGATACTGACATTTATCTCAAATTATTTTGATTTACCTCGACTGCCTTTTCAGTAGATGTTTTAATTTTCTTTCTGTACCACCTTCAAAGTTTTCATGGCATGCTCAGGCAGTCTTGATCCTATAAGTTTTTATACTATAGTATATCTCCATTTCTCTTGTATGTAAATTTTCTACTTAATTTTTGTACTCCCCTTTGGCCTATTTCTTACTTTTATCATGTTTTCATATTTTATATTGTGTTCAGCTCAACAATTAGTAGCTCTATGTGCTTCTGGCAAGTTGTTGGTGGTCTTAGGTCTTTGCCACTTTCCAACTTTCAAATGAACATCTTGACTTCTGTAGATGTTTTATTCTGTATTGGCTCCCTTGTCATGCCAGCATCTTAAAATTTTTCTATGCATTCTGTCATTTCAGAAAATTTTCAACTACTATCTTCAAGCATTCTGTTTTTTCCTTCCTCCTCAACTTCAAATCTCAATTTTCACCTTTTATCTACTTTGCACCTTTTAATATCTCACTTTTCCCGACTTGCCTCCCTGATATTTGCTATGTTGAGATTCTGATTCCATTTCTTTTAAATCATAGTAGCCACCAACACTTTTATCTCCCATTCTCCTGCTATAGTACATATATGTTGTCTCCCCTGACTTTCCTTTGCCAGAGCTTGAAAGATTTTTCTTCATTTGCTTTTTATACAGTATGCTGGTAGCGTAGGCTGTTTCAAATTATGTTAGTTGTTTTGATATCTGCTGTTACCTCCCCTTAAGGTTTTTTATTTCTAATAGATATACTGCTCTTAGTGTATGCATTGTGCATTATATTGGAATATATTTCCTTTTTTGTCAAATATTGTTGTTTTAAGTGTGGTGATATATATTTCAGGTTGGGGGAGGAAGTCGTAGTAGTACGCCTTCAGAGCCTGTCGATGGTCGTGCATTATTTCCTTCTGTCATCCGATCAGAGCTAAGTGCTCCTGGTAATCAGCTCCGTGTGAATCCTCAGTACCCTATTGCATCCAGCCCAGGATCAGGCTATGTTGGACAAGGACCACCTCTTATGTCATTGGGGCACAATATCATGTTTCCACCTGGAAAACTTCTTGCAACTCCATCACAGGAGGCACACCGTTACATGACTGAAGCTTATCGAATTGCTGCCAGTGAACTAGAATCTTCCACCGTTTCATATGGGTCCCCTGCTGGACGACCACCAGTAGAGTCACAGTCATCAGTAACAGATACTCACAAATCACCACCTGATGGACTGCCTGTGGCAGCAGGGAACCGACATGGTAGTATAAGCAATAGGCCTCATGGTGTAGCTGACGGTCATCTTCCTGCAGGGAGAGACATATATAATCCTATTAATCTTACACCACAGATTAATTCTGAACCTTCTCAGATTGATTCTGATGCTCCCAGGGGACTGGCAGAACTCTCCTATAACATTACCAGGTCTCCATCCAATAAAGTTGAAGGTGAACCTCTGAGCTATGAGAAAAGTACATACTCTGGAGGTGTTGTGAGTGGTGTATCACAACCACCTTCAGCTTCTCCCAAAGCAAAGTGTCCACCAATATCTATTGGCGGACCACACCTGTTTCAGGGGCCATTTACGTCGGCCTATGAGCAATATGGTGATGGAATTACAGGAAACTTCAAACGTCCTTATTATGATGATTCATCTGGACGGAGGGAAGGATTGTCTCATCCACAGAGTAATGTTGGAAATTCTCCTCAGGTGATCAGAGGAGAAGGAAGTCCCTCTAGTGGGGATCAAGTACAGGAGAGTATTGGTTTTAACAGTGGTTGCCCAGATGTAGACCTGTACAGTAGAGAAGGTCAGTCAAGAACAGGAAGTGCAGACCCTGGTAGTCATTTGAATCTTGATCTCTTGACCAGGGCAACCTCATCACAGGCTGGATCCTTGGAAAGGCCTAAACTCATGAAAGGTAGGCAACTCAAAGCTTATAAATGTGATATTTGTGAGCTGGAATTTAAAAATGGTACTCAACTTAAAAATCATGCGTGGCGTCATACTGGAGAGAAACCTTTCTCATGTGATTTATGTCAAGCCACATTCACTCAACAATCCAATCTCAAAACACACTTACGCATACACACTGGAGAGCGACCGTACACGTGTGAAGAGTGTAATGCCACTTTTACACAGATATCAAATCTACGTACACATCAAAAAATTCATACAGGAGAAAAGCCTTATGAGTGTGACATATGTTTCACAAGATTTTCACAGCAATCTAACCTGAAAAGTCACAAGTTGATTCACACTGGTGAGCGCCCGTTTAGTTGTGAGGAGTGTGGTGCAACATTTGTTCAGTCAACACACTTAAGAAACCACAAGAGAATTCATACTGATGAAAGACCTTACACTTGTGATCAGTGTGGTGGAAGTTTTAGACAGCTATCTAACTTGAAAACTCATGAGAAGATCCATACAGGTGAACGGCCACACGTGTGTGAAGAGTGTGGCTCAGCATTTGCACAGAAATCCAATCTGAAGTCTCACATGTTGAAATTGCATTCTAATGATGGTGCCCCAATTAGAAGAGGTCGCAAGAAGAAACTGGAAGCCATTGTGCCCTTCATTTGTGAGGAGTGTGGTGCTAAATTTACTTTAATGTCAAACTTGAAAATTCATATGCGACTTCACACTGGTGAAAAACCC
Organism: Macrobrachium nipponense; assembly: GCF_015104395.2. NCBI lineage: Eukaryota > Metazoa > Arthropoda > Malacostraca > Decapoda > Palaemonidae > Macrobrachium > Macrobrachium nipponense. The sequence continues at coordinate 72,695,267 of NC_087218.1, read as the reverse complement.
TTTGTCTGCACTATTTGTAGTGCAAGTTTTGCCCAGCGGTCAAACCTTAAAGCCCACGAACAAATTCACACAGATGAGAGGCCTTACAAGTGCTTAGAATGCCCAGCAGCTTTTCGTCAGAAAACAAACCTTAAGACACACAAGATGAAAAAGCATCCAGTGAAGAGTTTGAAAATTAAAATCCTCTCAGACACTCAGTATATAATGCATGACATTATGCATGATATTATACAAAGTGAAGATAATGAGGGGGAGGGGCCCTCACAGCACATTGAGGAACCTATAGTACAAATCAGAGAAGGAAAGGATGATCATTTGCTCCTTGGGGGAGGTGAAAGCATTAAATCAGAGAGTGGTGACAGATATGAAGATCATAACGAGTCAATGGCTGAAACGGCTGATAGATATGAGGATCACAGTGAGGCACTGACTGAAAGCAATGCTTTTAGACAAGACACTATGGGTGCAGCTGCAATAAATCCATATGATAGCCCTAATTTTTAGGTGAAGATCATTTCAATTATTTTTGTGAATTATGTAGTTCTAGAGAATATCATCAATTAAACTTCTTAATTGCATGAAGCATCTTTGGCCCTCATTTTATTTAAAGCTATCTTGTTTGTTTATAGAACTTTTATGTAGATAAAATGTATATATGGGCACAGATGTATTTACTTATGTTAAAAGTTTCTAATAACCCTTGAAGTAATGTGCATTGGAGACTCAGAATAATTATAGTCAGTATATTTTATTTTCTATATGATTTTATCATAGTTAAAATGAAGAGCCTACCTCTTGGGTTTTTATTGGTGAGAACATATAAGAAGGTTTACATATTTACAGTGTGGCCTTTGGCCTAAATTCTATATTCTATTCTATGTCAGATTAGAAGTGCTTTATTATCAACCTTACTATTAAGTTTCAGGTTGTAGTGTCAGCAGATTTACTGTTATGCTATGCTATTGTTGCTTTTATATGTTTAGCCTCTTGATCATGATATGTTGGTTTTTTATTGTCATTCTACAGGATTCACTGCTATGTACTGTACATTTAAAAATTTTTGAGACTACTTATTTTGACAAGATTTTGCAGACTATGATCGTAGATTGTTTGCTAATGAGGTTTACCAAGTATGAACTTGAAATAAATACAAAGAAAGTACTTGCATTGCTGTATTAATGTGCTATGCCTTTATACACTAGAAATAATTAAATCTTAGAACATTAAACTTTATTACTTTATTGTACATGTTGGATGAATTGATAAATACCGACTAAATAGTAATTATAAAAAAAAAGATATTGACTATGTACCTACTTGAGAAATTTGAGTTTGCTTGGACAGGGTTAATCATTTTTATTCACAGACCTTTTAAAAGCTACTATAAATGTTAGCACTATGTTTTATTGTCATGCCTGTTTAGTACTGAATATGGTACTAAGTTAAACCAATCTTAGTGCCTGTTTTATGAGGCTATATGGTAATTAGCAATGCTGCTGCTGCTCTACCAGTCCCTTGATAATTATAGTACACTTCATTCAAATAAATGCTAACTCAAAAAAAGCCAAGTGAAGATGTCAGTGCCTATTTTTTCAATTGTTATTTAAAAAGGGAAGAGATTATTTACCATGTTTTAGTATATTTAAAGCAAGCAAATGGGGTCCTGTACAAGTTTACATCACCAGAATTAATTATGTGAGGGAACTATTTACCGTGATTTCAAACAGGAAGAGATTGCTAAGAAGAATTAGAAGTGCCATTATTTCAAGTGAAATGAGAAGAGACCAAGAACTATTGCTAATTTTGATAATTTCGACAAGTGTGTAAAGGTGAACAGTGTAGTTTTCTTTATCCAGGGAGCGGGTGTGTAAGATTGAGGTGAATGGTGAATATGCATAGGGAGATTCAACACACTGCTGATGAGCTTTTTGTCAGTACTGTATATGAAAATGTGTATGTTTGTTTATGCATGTCTAGCCTTTGAGTATATGATTGTAGTACTGTATTTGTGTGGGGATACATTTTAATTTTTTATCTTATCTTGGGTATGGTTTATGCATATTTATCTTTAAATTTGTATAATGTAGCATTAGTATTTATTATTATTTTTAAATATAGTATTTATTTTTTTTAAATATAAAGTTCAGTAGATTAAATTTATCATTGAAATTATTACAAGTTTAAAAACAGCATTAACAAGACTGGAAAAGTGGCAGCATTGCATAGTACTACTAAACAGACACTTGTAGTCGGAGGGGACTGTAGTTCTGAAATTCCCTGTTGGCTTGCTATATCTGTTTTAAAATATTTTCAGATATATTTTGAGTAAGGGAATAAAATCACAGCAGTTTTGGGGAAATACTCTCACTAATTTTTTCAATCAAGTTAATTGCATGTTATATTTAGAAATAAAAGTAAGATTTTTTCACATAATATAATTTCTGTTTACTAAAAGCAGGTTAGAAGTCTCACTTGCACATCATTTTTTCACTTACAAATGAAATTTCTTTAAACTACATTGTCTTCCATTTGCAGATAGTTGATTTTTTGCCATATTGCAATGGAAAGTGTGTGTATACAGTATGCATTTTGTTTTTTAAAACTAAACTATTGTGCACTAACTCTTGACACTCAAGGAGAATAAATGTCATGTGTAAATTATTTGAATAACCAAGTTAGTTAATTGATTTTGAAACAAGGCAAATCTTGGTGTACTTCATTTGGTTCATATATTGACATGCTGCAGAAAGTCTTACATAAAGCAAATATTGCATTCAAAGTGATTTTCCCACAAGAAATACTGTGGGGGATGAGCTTCCATTATTTGTAATATTTTTGATGAATTTTTTAGTTTTGTTTCCAACACAAGTTGTATTGAAAGATTACGAACAAATTTTAAGGTACAGTCGTACAAAGGGCATACATATGTGATTTACATTTGAGTGTGTATTACATGTCTCCCAAAACAAATATTTCTTATCTTTCAGACAAAACATAAAACACTGAGAGTGAGATTGTTTTGCCATATTTATCATTGTACAAACAAGATGTATGGGTGAAGTATTAATGCTTTGTATTTTAACCTTTTAACCCCGAAGGGGTGTAATAAAAATTGTCTCCCGTATGCCGAGGGGGTATCGGAGTGAGCGCCATATTTTTTCAAAAAATCACAGCGCACTTAGTTTTCAAGATTAAGAGTTCATTTTTATGCTAAATAATGCGATATATGATAGTGCGAAAACAATATTTCATATATAATTGTATTCAAATCGCGCTGAGAGCAAAACGGTTAAAGCTAACGAATTAATTTTTTTTGTTGTATTGTACACTAAATTGCGATCATTTTGGTATATATTACATTGTAAAACGATTAAAGCAACACAGAGAAAATATTATCACAAAATTATGCATGAATTCGTAACGCGCGGACGTAAAAAAAGCGTTTTTCAAAAATTCACCATAAATCTAAATATTGTTCTAGACTTAGACTTCCAATTTGTTTCAAAATGAAGATAAATGATTGAATATTACTATACTGTAAGAGTTTTAGCTTACAATTGCAGTTTTCGACCATTTCGGACGAGTTAAAGTTGACCAAATGTCAAATTTTTTTATATATTTTTTTTTATATGCAAATATTTTGAAAATGAGAAAAGCTACAACCTTCAATTATTTTTTGTTGTATTCTACATGAAATTTTGCACATTTTCATATATAAAACTCTATGAAACGCCTAATATGAAATTGAGCCAATATTACAAGAATGCGACGTACGCATTTCAAGATTTGTGGCGGAGAATCCGCGAGCGGAGTGAAGGAAAGGTTTTTTTTTAAATAAACCATAAATCTAAATATTGTGCTAGAGACTTCGAATTTGTTTCAAAATGAAGATAAATTACTGAATATTACTAGACTGTAAGAGTTTAAGCTTACAATTGCGTTTTTCGACCATTTTGGTAGAGTCAAAATTGACCGAACGTGTTTGTTTTTCTATTTATCTTGATTTATATGCAAATATTTCGAAAATGAGAAAAGCTACAACCTTCAATTATTTTTTTTGTATTCTACATGAAATTGGGCACATTTTCATATATGAAACTTTATGTAACGGCTAATTTAAAATGGTGCAAACATTACGACAATCGCACGAAAAAATTTCGTATTTTTTTCGGAAGAGTTACCGTGCGGACGTAAGGAAAAATTTTTTTTTTCATAAATTCACCATAAATCAAAATATTGTGCTAGAGACTTCCAATTTGTTGCAAAATGAAGGTAAATGATTGAATATTACTAGAATATAAGAGTTTTAGCTTACAATTGCGTTTTTCGACCATTTCGGTAGAGTCAAAGTTGACTGAAGGTTGAAATTTTTGCACTTATCGTTATTTATATGAAAATATTTCAAAACTGATAAAAGCTACAACCATGGGTTGTTTTTAGTTGTATTGTGCATGAAATTGCGCACATTTCCATATATAAAACTTTATGTAACGGCTAATTTAAAATGGTGCAAAAATTATGTCAAAGTGATGAAATAATTTCTGAGATGTGTCACTGATACTTTTTAGTGTGATAAGAAAGAAATTCGCGCTTGCGCGCCTGCGTAACGATTGTAAATAAAACAACGCCTTGATCAGTGAGCTCCCAGCATCCCCCAAGGCGCGTGATTCAAAAGTTTTCGCCTTGTAGGCCTATATGTATTTTTCCGCGAATTTAAAAAAAAAACTTTTTTTTATTGACGTACCATACGTCCAATCGGCACCCAACAGACAATTTATGTCGACGTTTAATACGTCCAATCACTGTTAAAAGGTTAAGTAGATATTTTACAAATTAGATTAGACTAGTAAAAAAAAAATGGCTAGTACGTATTGTACATTATTCCCACCTTCTGGAGAAAAGTAGGGATAAAACATCTAAACAGAAACAGACCTTAGCCTAGGTATGGATAATAAATTTCAGATGTGGCCAGACAGTTTTGATAATCTTGTGATCTGATGTTTTGTTTTCACTCAAAATACACCTTGTGTAAAACAACAGTAGGCCTTCACACATTCATTTTTAACAGATAAAAAAAACCACAAATCCTCATTGGGATAATTAAATTGGATTACTTGGATATTGCTGCAATACATATCTTAAAAGTGTCCCATGAAATTGTTTTCTAATATATTTAGTTAACTGGCAGGGAAAATTCTGGTGTTTGTCCCAAATCGCAGTAATTTACCATGGAGTTGTTGATGAAAAATGTTTTGTCTTTGGTTAGAATTTCCTGCATAATGTAGTTCAGCTGGTAAAAAAGGAAAAATAAGTCATTTTAGAAATACAGTAATTGCTAGGTTCCCTTTTAAGAGTGAGCTTTTCCTTTCAAGTGTACAGTTCCTTCACAAATATCATTTGATATGAATAAAAGTATTGAGTGTGCAGTTGTTAATAGTCCCTGTTATCTGGGTGGTTTCCGTCCCAATGGCGTGACAATAACCAAAAATCGGCACTAATATCGCTGATCCCCAGTTATGTGATGATAAGAAACGGTGTAAAACTGGATCGCCAATAACAGAGGCCATCGATAACTGGCGACTGCTTTATGTATATGAAGTCTTACTTCTGTAAACAAACTTATAGTATGAAGTACAGATAAAATTTTTTGTGTAACACCTTTGTTTTCTTTGGTATGAAAGTATGGAATAAATTTATTCATTATCACTCTTCATCTCTACTTTATTATATTGTAGTATTCGTAGGAGTTGGATTTTAGACCTTTTTACAGTTTGAAGGGCTCACTCATTTGGACTCTGACATTGTAGCAGCGACAGAGCATAGCCTGTAATCTGATCATGTTCTAAGCTATGACTCGTCATTAAGGACCCTGTAAGCTGAATATTTAAATAAGTTTTTCATGATTTTGAATTGATTAAATTTGATGGCTATATATGATGCCAAATTTTTTTTATATATTATTATTAAGTCCTTACTGATTTTGCATATTTTAGTCAAATTCTAAGAAATGGCAAAATAAGTACGTACTGTATAATGCACATATAAGACTACTTTTAATCCCAAAATTCACCCATAAAAATTGGGAGTAATCTTATTCTACCAGTGTAAAAATCAAACCATGAATTCTAAGTGATGTTTATTGGTAGGCTAGCCTTGACCTCTGTGCGATGACCACCAACATACATGAAAAGATTCACATTATGAAGTAAACTAATAATAAAGGTATTAAAACTACAGTAGTACCTTGTACTTTGAACTTAATCTGTTCCAGAAGGCTGCCCGAAGTACGATTTGTTCAAAGCATGAAACAAATATTCCCATAAGTAATAAGGGGATTCAGGATACTAATTCATTCCAGCCAACACAAAAAGTCCCCCTTTCACTTTTTTTCTACTACGTACTAATGTGTTCAAAAGTTAAATTAAGAATGTAAAGTAATGAAACAGTACGTTATATGAAGTAAAATTTTCCAAATTTCATTTTTTTCTGTGTACGATTTATGAACGGTTTGGTAAAAATGGCGCCAGCCAGCCAGGGGATGGAGGGAGGAAAGACAGGAACCCTTTGAGCAAATCAAATTTGTTCCAGTATGCAAAGGTTGACAACAAAATCAATTTTATTCACATATTACGTAGGTACGAGGATAATCAAAGGAAAAGTGAGAGAGTGAGTTTGCTTATTACATAGCTGAGTTATTTTAACAGTAGCAAAAATCGTAAAAAGCAATACTAGTTACTAGATTGGTATTTTACCGTAACAAAAATAAAAGTGATTTCGGCAGGTCAAGTGTAAGTGAAAGAAATGGTTGAATAATCATCCCTCAGATCAGCTGATAAGTCAGTGGGAAGCAGAGTTGTTCTCTCTCTCTCTCTCTCTCTCTCGTCGCACACTAACACTGACTCGAGCAAGCTTTTTTTTTTTTTTTTTTTTTTTTTGTTTATTGTTTTCATGTTTTATCATTATGTTAAATATATTGCGAAATAAAAAATTTTTTATGTGAATTGTTACTGCTTTTACATAAATATTATAGTAAAGATTTTACTCTCTCTTCTCTCCTCAACAATACCACGACGCACGATAAACTTAAAATCATTCATTCATTATGCCTTAAAAATATAAAGGCCCCCCTACCTCAGGTTAGCCGAGTATCACTGCAATGACAAATGATTTTGTAAACCATTTGTGCTAAATTTTATTGTAAAAAGCTTTGGTCTTTCATTTACAATTTTGTTAATATTATTCAACTAGACCGTCTCACTTGGCGCACCAAACACTGGCTCAATTAAGACTTTTTTTTTTTTTTTTTTTTTTTTTTTTTTTTTTTTTTTTTTTTTGTATTATTATTGCATTTGATTGTTTTCTTATTAGTATATCATTATGTTAAATTTATTATGAAGTAAAATTTTATTTTTTATGTGAGTTGGAACTGCTTTTATGCACGTATTATAGTAAAGGTTTTACTGTCTTCTCTCCTTAACAATACCACAACGCATGATAACCTAAAATCATTAATTCATTATTCCTCAAAAATATGCTCCTTCCTTGTAGCTGTGTATCACCTCAATGACGAATGATTTTGTTAATCATTTGCGCAAAATTTTAATGTGAAAAGCTTTGTTCTTTCATTTACTGTTTTGTTAATATTCTTCAACTAGACCATCTCACTCGGCACACCAAACACTGGCTCAATTGAGTTTTTTTTTTTTTTTTTTTTCATATTTTATCATTATGTTAAATTTATTGGGAAATTCCCTTTTTGTGTGAATTGTTATTGCTTTTACATACTTACAGTAATATTTTAACTCCCTCTTTTCCGTCTCTCCTCAACATGTCAACGCTCTCGTTCAGTCTCAAGTCAGCTGTGCATGACGTCACCGCGTTTACGTACAATTTTATACATCTTTTATGCTAAGTGTTATATTGAAAGCTAAATGCTTTATACTTTTATTTATTTTGTCGAATATGGTTATCAGTAAACTATTTATTGTAAATGAAAATTTTTTGTTAATGCAGTTTAACTTGTAAGATCCAGTTGGCCATCGAATACAAGTATAAACTAGATAATCAGTCAGTTTGAAGTATTTACAAGCATTTGTTCAACAAATGTTACAAAATTTTCTAGAAAATTTTATCAGAAAAACGGAAAGTTGGACATAAGAGACGTTCGACAAACAAGGTACCATTGTATTTCTACTTATTTATTATTGAAAACTGATAGTATATATATGTAATAAAACCATTTCTACCTTTTGTCATTGCCATATCTTCCTAATAAATAGCTTGTTCGATGAATAATTCCATATCTGAAATCAACATTTATCTATGCGAGCCAAGCTAAGAAACTGTAAATGTCGAGTTATGGCGTCCGTGCTCACAGTAACCTTTATCTTTTGGTAACCCTTCAGAAATTCCAATGGTACAGTCGACCCCTGCTTATTCACAGTTCAACTTTCTTGGCTTCAAATGTTCATGGATTTTTCTATAGGGTATATATCCACATTATTCATTAACAATTTTCCTATTTATGGATTTTTTCCACTGAGCAATGACTGTATTTTGGTGAGCAATTATAGTATTTTTGTGAAAGATGTGTATTTCTGGTGATAGAAGTGCACTCTTGACTCGACGTGGTTCGGAAGTCACGTAAAGCCATTGGTCCCGTTGCTGAATAAACAATGGTTCCATGCAATGTAAAAACACCATACAAACAAAATTGCTGTATTTTCATATTTTCGTGACTGTTTTAGGATGATAGTTTAAGGTATATTTGGTGTTTGAACTATTCAAATAGGCAGATATAAGCATTTTTAAGAGGAGATTTCAGTATTCGTGGATTTTCATTGTATGTCGTACTGTTTGTGATTGGGTGTAGTACGTATCCCCCATGAATACAGGGGGATGCCTGTAGTGTAATTAAGGTAGTAGTAATAACATTCAAGATATAATATTTATTTTTCATAAGAAATTCATTATCATTTTGGTGGTAAATAACAATTTTGGATTAGTATGTAAGTGCCACCTTTATTTTTCATTAAAATTCATTTGACAGTAATATTTGCATTTAAAACTTTGAACCTTAATTTAAACCTTTTATTTCCTTTCAAGATTATGAGTACATATTAGTAAAGCATCAAACCTGCCACATGTATAGATCTAAAACCCATCAAATGCTTCACAATCGTCATTATCTGTTTCGAAAAGTTTCTCATACCAATCAAGATTCATCTTATATGCCATCATTGTAGGGATTCCAGTTTGGTTCTAGTGAGCTGACTTTGGTTTTGTTGTCACTATCATACAGAAGGTCATCTTTGTTACCTTCCATGGCACTAGAGATGCCGTACTGCATTTTTAAAATTATTCTATGACACTTTTTATTTTAACTTTCCCCATGCCATTATAACACATTGCAGAGAACATTAAGTAAGGAAGCATGCATAGCTCCATTTGTAAAAAGATTTTTCTCCAATGGTTTACCTTTTAGGCGATGTGTGTAGGGAAAACGTTGTAGAATTGGCTTTGTTATTTCGTTTATTTTGAATTTCTAAGGAACCAGTAAGTAAAACAGCATTTTAAATGTCATATTTTCATAACCAGTATTTCATAAGATACCTGTTGTTGCAAAAGCTAGACTACACACAGATGGTTTTGTAATTTAGCTGTTGTCTTATATCACAGATATGAGATAAATACATGAAAATTTGCCATAATATTTTACCTCATCCTAACTAAAGGTTGTCGTATACAGGGAAGTATATGGCAGTAAAAATTGATTGGGTGTTGCTTGTCACTTGGAAATACAGCTGTATTAAAATGGTGTATGTATGAGATGAAAAAAAAAAGCATCCTAGACTCATTTTGCTTCTGAGCTAATGTATGCAAATGTAGTACGTATTTAGAATTGTTTTTATTCAGGAACTTCGGGGGAAATTACTATATTCAGACCAGTAGTGGTTGATTCGTTGTTGAATGTCATTGTTCATGTGATTATGTACTAACTTATTTTATAAGGAGATTGTTTTTATAAATACTGGAGACTTACAGTCATTAAAAAACTCCGTAAGATTCGTACAGTGGAATAAATATGAATTCCTGATTACCAAACTTCTCATTGTTATGATAAAAGCATGGCCTTAACTGAGCTTAGTAAAGAGAAAATCTCAAAATTATATCGATGACTTCAAAACTGGCATTATATATATAAAAATTTGAACCTTTTGTACATGAACTTCCCTGACAGATATATACTTAGCTATAGTCTCCAACGTTCCCTGACAGAATTTCAAATCTCGCGGCACACGCGACAGGTAGGTCAGGTGGTCTACTTACCCGCCACTGGGTGGCGGATGTACGAACCACTCCCGTAAGCTTGTCAGATTTTTCTCTGTCGCGGGAACGATAACAACTGTTGTCGGTTTCCTCTCGATAGTTTTTCGATTCTCGCTTGCCTGGAGTTAATTTGGACTTCTTTTGGTGACGTATTCGCTTTGTTGGCTTGGCATACGCTGATTGTGGACCGGTTTGATTTTGAGTTTGATTTTCTTTAACGATGTCTGATCTAGAATCGGTAGTTAAAACTTCGGTTTTGTTTAGGGTTTGCGTGAATGAAGGATGTAAGGTGAGGTTGCCGAAAGCTTCGGTAGACCCCCACACGGTTTGCATGAAATGCAGGGGGAATGAATGTGTTTTCTTTTGCTAACCCTTGTAATGAATGTAAGGGATTGAATGAAGAAGAATATAAGGCTCTCTCTTCTTATGTGAGGAAGTTGGAACGTGATAGAGTGCGTAAGGCTTCCTCTAGAAGTTCTAGCAGATCTAGAATGAGTGAGTTGGATGTGGATCCTAATAGTACTAACGTAGAATTAGAACCTTCTTCCCAAGTGGCAGCCCCGGCTCCCCGCACCGAAGCCGAAGATTCGCCTTCGGAGGCGGCAGCTCTGAAAGCCAAGAATCGTTCTATGGATCAGAAGATTCGTCAGTTGGAAAGGTAAGGAGAGTGTTAGTGATCAGTGCAGTGTCCCCAGTGTTGTGGAGGGTGCGTTTCTGACCGGTCCTTAGTGCCTCTAGGCCTAGACCATCTTCCAGACTCCCAGTTCCAGTGGAGTAGGAAAGTCGAAAGCCGCAGGAGGGCTAGGGAGAGCCCCACCGGTCAGGCGTCCCCTCGGCAGATCCTGAAGTACGCTCCCAGGCTGCCTCGGATCGCTACAAGAAGGAGCTCCTACGCCAATGCTTCTTCTTCGTCGTCTCCCTCTCCGAAGAGAGGTTGGAACTCCCCGGATGCGTCGCGCCCGTTGAAGAGGGCTTGGAAGGCTCCCTGCAGTCCTTTGGCTTCTAGTCCGGAGGTTTTCCCGGAAGAATCGTCGGTGGAGGCGAAGAAACCCAAGAAATCCTGTGATCGTTCTTCTTCTCGCGCTCGGCGCCTGCTTCCGAGGAAGAACAAGAAGATTCTCCTACGAGAGTACTCGCGGGACTTCAAGCTCAGATCACGGCGCTAGCAAGACTCTCTAGCAGTTAGATCACGTAGGAAGAAGGACGTTTCTCTTCCGATCAAGAGATCTAGGCGCCGCTCTTCAGAGGATCGTTCTCCTTCATATGGGGAGGTTTCGTATGAAGGTGGGGGCTCGCGTGAGCGCCCTCGCTCGAGTGAGCGCCCTCGCTCGCAGTGAGCGCCCTCGCTCGCCTGGCTCTCTTTCGATTTCAAGACGCCAAACATCGGTAGGACGCCTCTATCGGAGAAAGAAGTTTTTTCTCCAGATTGGATTCCCGCTTCCGGTAAGCGCACTGCACCTGATCATCACGCGATTTCTTCAACTCCCTCGCGTGAAACTTCTCCTCAGCAGCCTCAAGATTCTAGAAGGCGCCCTTATACAAGTTAGGTCGTTCTTCTTCCAGATGTCACTCTCCTCGAGTGTCGGATCGTGACTTCTCTCCTGACAGGCATCTAGAGTCTGGTAGGAGTCGTGTGCATGATAGACGGCCTACTGTTAGCCGCTCCCCGCAAGGTAGGCGCCAAGAGCCTACTGCACATAGATCTCCTAGTAGGCGCTCGCCTCTTTTAAGGCGTCATACTCCTGATTATTCTCCTAGGGGCAGACAACAAGAGTCTTTCAAGCGCCCTTCTCCGTGTAGGCGCTCTCCCGCTTCTAGGCGCACTTCTCCTGACCGTTTGTCAATTGGTAGGCACCAGGATCCCGGAAGAAGCGCCCTTCTCCAAGTAGGCGCTCGTTAGTTTGAAGCGCCCTTCTCCTGAATGTTACCCTGTTAGACGTCAGAGTCTCGCAAGCAGCCTTCTCCTAGTAGGCGCATTTCGCCTTCCAGTCGGACTTCCGTTGATCGTACGCAACTGGACAGGTATGGAGAGCCGCGCAAGCGCTCTGCTCTCGATAGGCGCTCTTCTCCTGGCAGCCGCTCGCCTCAGGATAGGCGCATAGAGTATAGTAGGCGCTCGACCTCCTCGTTAAAGCGCCTGCTTGGAGTGTTTCCGAGGATTCCTCAGGAGTAGGAGCCCTACCTCTCCTTCGGCTGAGATTCCGTATACTCGAAGAGGGGAGTCTCATCGTAGACTTCCCAGATCTTCTCATCGTTCTCCAGTGGATGTGAACTCTTCTAAGAGAGGGCGTTCTCCAACCTCTCGCTCAACTCTGCTAGGAGGAATCCCTTCGTCACATAAGGATCTTCCGCGCTCGCCTCGAGAAGACGTCCTAGAAGGTTCGGATGAGGAAACCGAACACTTCTGCTGCTTGTCTCTTCTTACAAGAAGCTTACAGAGCTACTTTTACAAGTTTTTGGGGATTCCCTTACGCCTACGGCTCCTCCTTCTCCTCATCACTTTTTTCAACGGCGAAGACAGCGAAGAGTTCTTCTTGTGTGAGGATGAAGCCAACTCTTTCTATGAAGAAGGCACTGAGGTTTTTGGTTCCTGGATGGCTTCCAAAGAAGAAGCGGGGAAAACGATGTTCGCTTTTCCTCCTTCGAAGTTATCAGGACGCGCTGGTTTCTGGTACGAAACAGGAGAGCCCTTAGGATTGGATTGGGTCTACCGTCTTCGGCTGATTCGGATTTTTCGGCACTGGTAGATTCGACAAGGAGAACTGCCCTTAACCTCTGCTAAGACGACTTGGCAATGAATGAATTGGATCATTTGCTCAAAGGTATGTTTAGAGTGCTAGAAGTATTTAACTTCCTTGATTGGTCGTTGGGAGTCCTAGCCAAGAAAATTGAAGTGCCAGAGTCAATTTCGCCAGAAGATCTTATGTGTGTTTTGTCTTGTATGGACAAGTCGGTAAGAGACGGAGCGAGTGAAATCGCCTCCCTTTATGGGGCCGGGATCGTGAAGAAGAGGTCGGTTTATTGTTCCTTCTTAACGAAGTCGGTCTCCCATGCTCAGAGGTCTTCTTTGCTGTTTGCTCCTCTGTCTACTCAGTTGTTCCAGAAAAACATCGAGTGCAGGACATTTCGAGGTCACTTTCGGCCAAAGCCACCCAGGACCTTTTGGCACAGTCGGCAAGAAAACCTCGCCCTTCCTTCCCTACTAAGGCTAAGAAGGAAAAGGCAAGTGTTCGAGAACCCTTTCGAGGGGCATCTTCATCAAGGAAACTCTACGTTTAGAGGTCGTAGACCTTCAAGAAGGGGTAAGACTTTTGCCAAGTCTGTTAAGGCCCCCAAATAACTTGCAAGTCCTTCAATCAACGGTGGGCGCCAGACTCTTAGAGTTTGCAGAAGTCTGGGCCCAAAAAGGGGCGGATCCTTGGACCCTTTCTATTTTGAGGAGAGGTTACCTCATCCCTTTCGTCGAAAGACCTCCCTTGACGGCCATCCCAAGGGAACTGACGGCCAGGTACGAGACCCCATCATGAATCAAGCTCTCCATCTAGCAGTAGATCAGATGCTGGAGAAGGGGGCTATCGAACTAGTGACAGACCATCATTCTTCGGGCTTCTACAACGCCTTTTCCTAGTTCCGAAGTTCTCAGGGGGATGGAGACCGGTGTTGGATGTAAGCGCCCTGAACTTCTTCGTAGAAAAGAAGAAGTTCACGATGGAAACGCCTTCATCAGTGCTGGCAGCACTTCGTCCAGGGGACTGGATGGTTTCCTTGGATTTACAGGACGCTTACTTCCACGTACCGATCCATCCTTCCTCGAGGAAGTTTCTCAGATTCATGATGGGGGGGTGGGGGGAAAATTTTTCAGTTCAGGGCTCTGTGTTTCGCCTCTCGACGGCCCCTCAAGTTTTCACGGGGATTTTGAGGAATGTGGCTCAATGGCTTCATTTTTTTTTTTTTGAAAGGGGTGAGGATATCCATGTACCTCGACGATTGGCTAATAAGGGCCAATTCAGAAGATCGTTGTTTGAAGGACTTACAAGTAACTTTAGAATTGACGAAGGCTTTGGGACTTCTCGTCAATTTCAAGAAGTCATCACTAATTCCCGAGCAAGAGTGTGTGTATCTCGGGATACAGATGAACTCTCTGAGTTTTCGGGCTTTTCCCTCGCAGGAAAGGATAGCCCGAGGATTCGAGAGATAACAAACCTTCTTAGGGAAAGAAGTATGCACAGTGAGGGAGTGGATGAGTCTGCTGGGGACGCTCTCCTCTCTGGAGCAATTCGTTTCCCTAGGAAGGTTGCACCTGAGACCACTCCAATTCTTCTTCATCGGGAATTGGAGTCGTCGTTCTCAGGATTTGACGTTCTCCCTGTCGTTATCCCAGGACATCTAGAAACATCTCTTATGGTGGACAGATCCCAACCTCTTTGCGAAGGGACTGTCTCTTCAATCACAGACCCCAACCTGGTGTTGTTCTCCGACGCGTCGGACATGGGGTGGGGTGCAACTCTGGGAACCAGCGAAGTGTCAGGTACCTGGGTGGGGGACCAGGTAGCTGGCACATCAACAGAAAGGAGTTGATGGCTGTGTGGTTGGCTCTGAAGGCTTTCGAGCCCAAAGTCAGAAGATCGGTAGTGCAGGTCAACGCAGACAACACTACAGCTCTGGCATACATCAGGAAACAGGGGGGACGCATTCCTTCTCCCCGTACGAGACAGCAAGAGACCTTCTTCGGTGGGCAGAAGAAAGAGGAATCAAGCTTCTCACCAGGTTCGTGCAGGGAGAAAGGAATGTAGAGCAGATCTCCTCAGCAGGAAAAGATCAGGTCCTTCCCACAGAGTGACCCTTCATCTGGATGTATGCCAGAGCCTGTGGAAGTTATGGGGCAGGCCACACATAGACCTCTTTGCCACGTCAAAGAACAAGAGGCTGGATTCCTTACTGCTCTCCGATATCAGATCCAGAGGCAGTAGCAATAGATGCTCTTCTTCTAGACTGGAACGGACTCGACGTCTACGCGTTTCCCCCCTTCAAGATCCTTGGGCTAACCATCAAGAAGTTCGTAGAGTCCGATTCAACGAGAATGACCTTAATCGCTCCCTTTTGGCCAGCCCAAGAATGGTTCACAGAGGTACTGGAATGGTTGGTGGACCTTCCAAGATCGCTCCCGCTAAGGCAGGCGAATCTACTCAGACAACCCCACTTCGACAGGTACCACAAAAATCATCCTCGCTCTCAGTCTGACTGGTTTCAGACTGTCCAAAGTTTGGTCAGAGCGAAAGGCTTTTCAGCAACAGCTGCTAAAGCAATCGCAAGAGCGAGGAGACCTTCCACCTTGCGTGTATACCATCAAGTGGGGGATGTTCTTCAGACGTTGGTGCAAGAGGAAGAACATTTCCTCTTCCAGTACCTCTGTGACCCAAATTGCGGATTTCCTTATTTTCCTCAAAGAAGAATGTCATCTGGTTGTGTCAAACTATTAAGGGATACCGCAGTATGTTGGCGGCGGTATTTCGGCATAGAGGCTTAAATATATCCGATGATAAGGACCTGCATGATCTTATTAGATCATTTGAAACCATTAAGCGTCCTCATGAGTAACCGAACTGGAATCTAGACGTAGTCCTACAATTCCTTGGATCGTCTAGATTCGAACCTCCTGGCTTAGCCTCTTTCAAGGATTTGACGAAGAAGGCTATCTTCCTTTTGGCCTAGCTACAGCTAAGAGAGTGAGTGAGCTCCAAGCTATTGAGGGCAATGTAGGGTTTAAGGAAGATTCTATGGTGTGTTCATTTCTTCCAAGTTTCCTGGCAAAGAATGAAAACCCATCACGCCCTTGGCCCAGGAGCTTTGAAGTTCGTGGTTTATCTTTTCTAGTAGGGGAAGAGCCTGAAAGAACTCTTTGCCTATGAGAATTATGAAGTATTTCCTTAAGAGGAAGGAACAACTTAAGCTAATCAAGATGTGCTTTGGTGCTCCGTAAGGACCCCACTCGGCCCATGTCGAAGAATGCTCTTTCCTTTTTTCTGAGAAGCCTTATTACAGAGGCACATGTTGCCTGTAAGGAAGATCATTTTAGACTACTGAAATGAAAGCTCATGAGGTGAGAGCCATCGCAACTTCGCTTGCATTCAGAAAAAATATGTCTGTGCGGAACTTGATGGAGGCGACTTTTTGGAGATGCCAATCGGTTTTCGCAAACCACTACCTACGTGATGTAAAAATCACATATGATAAATGCTTCGCCTTGGGTCCTTTCGTATCGGCGGAGTCGGTGCTGGGGCAGGGAGCTGAAACTTATCCTGTGTAAATTTTTTATATGTTACCCCTATATTTTATATTGTTGTTTTTGGTTGTCTGAAAGAGGTTGCAGGAGGCACCTCTTTTTGTAGTAATATTAACCCTTTGTATTTTGGTTAGGTGGTCTGGTGGGTTTTGGCTCCTTGCAGAGGTAGTGGTAAGGATCTGTTAGGTAAGCGGACAAGGTCCCTCTAACAGCATCCGACTTGGATTCTACCACAATAGGGGATCACATATCCAGTGGTAGATCCGAGAGTCTTTCAGCATCAGGTCACGTCTAGCTGTAGCTCTCCAGGCAATGCAGACTCAGAGATAGTATCTATGAAGTCTTCATCCTGAAAAGGTGAGAACCAAGGTTTTTATATCCTACAACATTAGTTGTTTCCCGTCTTACCTGTATTATTGAGCTGTCTCTTACCCTCCACCAAGGGTGCCAATCAGCTAAGTATATACTGTCAGGGAAGTTCATGTACAAAAATGATATTGTTAAACTACAATAAAGTTTTGTACATACTTACCTGGCAGATATATACGATAATGCCCACCCACCTCCCCTCAGGAGACAGGTGGAAGAGAAAAATCTGACAAGCTTACGGGAGTGGTTCGTACATCCGCCACCCAGCGGCGGGTAAGGTAGACCACCTGACCTAACCTGTCGCGTGTGCCGCGAGATTTGAAATTCTGTCGGAACGTCGGAGACTATAGCTAAGTATATATCTGCCAGGTAAGTATGTACAAAACTTTATTGTAGTTTAACAATATCATTTTGTTGATATTAGCATGGGAAACCAAAGCTTTTTTATAAAGATAAAATGATGTGTTATAATGATTGACCTGTGTTGCCAAACCTCAGTTTTCATGACACATGGTTAGCATAAGGCATTTTAAAGGTCACCAGTCACTCTATTAGCTTTAATCTTAAACCAGCCATCTATTTGAAAGAACAATTGCATAGAGCTGCCATTTGAATAGGACAGTGTGGAAAGCTAAACCAAAAACATTTCCCCCCATTGCCAACACCGCTCATTGGCCAAGGAAATACAGGCAGTCCCCCGGTTATCGTTTGACTCGGTTAATGGCAATCAGGTTTTATGAGGCTTTTCTAGTGTCATAAAATCTGTGATTTTTGATGTCATAATGCGCTGTATTCAGGTTATCGGTGCTGATAATAGAGTTATGGTGTTGATACCTAAAAGAGGTGCCATAAACCTGTTATCGGCGCCAAAATCAGGTTGTCGGTACCGTAAGTGCCATAAATCACCTAGTGTCAATTAATGGTGATTTTTGCTTATCATGAAGCCCATCATAACGGAACCCTCACCAAGAACTGGGAACTGCCTGTAGTGTACAACATATTGAAATATTTCATTGTAGAGTGGTACCAAAGTCCTATAACTGATGTTGCAAAAGCCATTGCTCTTGCACCTGAAGTGTCAAAAGTTTGGAAATATCTCTGGCTAATTTGCAGATGTGAAAAAGAGGAGTTGAGAAAATGCAGTTTAACTCAGTCCCACATAAAACTTGAGTGATTAAGAAGCCAAAATATCTTTAACATTATTTATTTAGAAAACAAAAGAAGTAATTGGAAGGTCTTAGGCAGTCATAAACCTGACATTAACTTTAGAAGGTCTTAGGCAGTCATAAACAAGACATTAACTTTAGAAGGAAGATTTAAATAGCTAGATATATCTGACTGCACTGCTCATTCTATCTGGCCACACCTAATAATCTTACAGTGCCTAATGGACTAAAGCTCAGGAGTAATTATTTGTTTATCAGATTATGAATGATTTGCAGTACTAATGATCTATTGATACTCAAATGTGGATTTTACCAGGCCAAAGGAATTACTATCTTATTTACATACCATGTAATAGCTATCCTCCATCAGTTCAGTATTGCAATGAATTGTATTCTTTTGCATGCAAGACCCATGAGCATATAAGACCCCCTTACCCCTAAGTTTCAGAAGGGAGTATTACAAAAAAATTATTGTTTATTGACATTTTGAAGTATATTGCTACAAAGTGTCTGAAGAGCTTGGACAAGCATGCAGCCAGGGCAGCTGTAAAAATGTATATAAATAATAATAATTCTAGTGTAATTTAGATATAATCAGAAAACATTTTATAACCCCTTTTTATCCTCTGACTCTGAAGGGTAACTGTAGTGACAAGGAATTTATGAGTGAAAAAAAATGAAAGGTTAAATTTAGGAAACTCTGTGTTTTCCGGTGTCAAAGACGCTTCAGCCTTGAAGATGTACCTCAATTTTTATGTAAAATTTTGAAAAAATTTAACCGTAAAAATAAGCTCTCAAGACTTTCACCTACCTTACTAAGATATGTAGATCCTGTTAACCATTGACAGCCTGCATTTTTTTCATGGTATTGTTTAGATACAGTATGGTTACTGTACACCCAAAGTTTAAACAAAGCCCACAGGTAGGTACCCATGGTATGATTACATGTACACCAATGCTAAACTATAGAGTGCCTCAGTGGCAAGGTCGGTTTGGCCTTGGCCTGCCACCTCGGTGGCTGCGAGTTCAGTTCTTGGGCATTCCATTGATGGGTCAGAGATGTGTATTTGTGGTGATAGTTCACTCTTGATGTGGTTCAGAAGTCGCGTAAAGCTGATGGTCCCATTGCTGAATAACCATGTGTTCCATGCAACATAAAAACACCATACAAACAAGCAAAAAGTTGAACTATACTAGTTCCGTAATTCAGTGTTTGGGCCGAGTTTGGCTTTTACCTTCAATGGAGTATCCATGTTTTATAAGCAAACATGATAATGATATGTGGTTTTAGAATAAAAAATATTATATTTACTGTATATAGATCATTTGAGGTGATAATGTTGTTCTGGCTTTGTTTAGGTTATCATGTTATGCATACGTATTCACTTGCTCAATGTGTGGAAGTGCTGTGACTTCAGCTGATACACAAGGTTGATTACATATTGTAGTTTTTCATTTCATTTACTTGAAATTAATTTGTTTTTCCTAGTTCATTGGTTTCAATATTTAGTAAGCTTTTCTAAAGTTGATACACCAGTGAACTGATAAACCTGAGTAACAGGTCACCAAGCAATGTAAATGGCATAAACTACCTGCTGGGGTGTTATCAGAAATTTCTTTGGCCAACACTGTCTTGTTATGTGCCGTTTGATGTTGCTGTACAAAACTAGTGCAGTATTTTAAGGTTTTGATGATATCAAACGTAGGCTGAAGTTATTGACAAGGATTAATATATTAAATATCGGAAATATTGGATAACATTTTGATAGTTAATGTACATTTCAGTCTTCAGAACCTGAAAATAATTTGTATTTCATTATCACATGAACATAACACCCCAAACTGAGAAGATAAAAGAAAATACTACAGGCAGTCATTGGTTAACGGCGGTGGTTCCATACCCAGCTGAGTGTTCATAACTGAAACATCATAATAGTTAAGGTAATAGATGGTGTCTACGTTGTCGTAAGTGCCAATAAACCGCTTAACGACACCGTTAACTGCTTGCTGACACCGATAAACTGCTTACCTTCGCCGAAAATCACTTGCCATTGCTGAAAATCTGGTTAAGACATCATTAGCCAAGCGTTGTAAAACCGAATCACCGTTAACCGATGCCATCAATAAACGAGGACTATCTGTACAAATATTGCTTGTAAATAATAAAGAAAAACATTTCAGTATTTATGTTGACGCTTGAAAAATTTGTTGTCACTCAAATGAATACGTACACAAGTGTCCTTGCCAGTTAAAAAAAACTTGTTAATCATAGACATTAAGGAATAATCATTCCACATAGCTGAATTTTTGGTTAGTTGTTTACATTTGCTTAAGTATCAGGTGTTGTACCATACCAAGTATGTAGTTAGATAGCTATATTTTCTTACTTGTACAGCAGCTCAATTTGAAAATTCTCAGTAGCAATTCTTTGGTTTTTGGTGTAGGCAACTGGACCCCACCTACTTTGGGAGAAGAGAGGAACTACTAGGCAAAGCCTTTCAGTTTGTTTCTACCTTTTAACGACGACGGTTTTTGATTTTCAGCTGATTTGGAATTCGCTTTCTTGGCCAGTTGTTGTTTGGAGACGGATTGGGTGAAATGGACATTCTCTTCATTTTGGGAGCTTTTCAGCTTGGTGACAATGTTTTCTAGTGACAAGGTTTTCTATTTAAAAGACGATTTTCTTCTAGATTTAGACTATATTAGCCAAGATTTTAACTTTGACTAATTGTCGACTGTTATGACTAATTGTCGACTTTCGGTATTGCAGCAAAGGCTGCAATACTAGATTAACATCATCTAAGTACGATTCACACAATATATTTGCTTGATTTGCAGGGGTCAGAATTGTTCTGCATCTTTAATTTGTGAAGAATGTATTAACTGGGACTCTAAACAATGGAAATGCTTTCTTCTCTCTTGAATAATCTAGAGCAGGATAGGAAAAGTAATGCAACACTTAGACAGGACAGTAAGACTTCAGGTAGTCAGGAATCACATAGTAGCATTTATATTCCTGTAGTTTTCTGTCCAAATTATGTCTCCTATTCCAAGTTCCCCAGTGACATCACCTCAGTAAAGGCTTGAGGTGCCACCTGCAATACCATTGAATGAATTAGAGTTAAAATTTGACAGCAAATTTGAATTGACCATGGAATCTATGGCTCAATGAAGATCTTCGTTTAGAGCCTTGAGGGATCAGGTAAGTTGTAAGAGTATTGACTCTGCAAGTGCAGTGTCAGTGGAGGAGCTTGCTGCCTGTCTTGCTGATTATCATAAGCAAAGGCTCCTGGCACTCTCCCCTGAACTTCGGAGAAGCCATACCAGAGGCACAAGGGAGGTCAGCGGTGTCTGCCCACGGGTAGTCGGGCCCTCAGATCCACCTGTAGGAAAGTTACAGGGAGTCTCAGACAGCCTTTGGAAAGTCATCTTTACCGAAGTGGATAAGCTTTTGTCTAGTTCAGAGGCATCCAGCCTGGAGAATAGGTGCCATTGGTGCTTTAAGGAGAAATCTAGGCTTTTGAAAAGGCCAGCGAGAGATGGTCTTTGCACCCCACAAGTACCTCCCAAGAAGAGTAAAGGTTCTCTTCTTGTGGCGCAAGAGGAACCATCATGTAGTTTCTGGGATAGCCCAGAGCATTTTTTGCCAGTGTGTGAAAAGAAGAGAAGACATGTTTGTTCTGACACATTATACAAACCGTCGGTCCTTTACATATGGAATTACTATTCAGTGCCAGCTGGACCGGTCGTAAGATTTACTAACAAGGTAGTTCGGCAGTAACTGCTTGTCTGATGGTCAGGAGTCCCGCGCGACTGGAGGTAAACATACCACTTTGCTTTCGACCGCCGTCGGGTGAAGACGTGTGCTCGCCTCTCTGCCCACCTCTGTCGTGAGATTGTTCTCAAGCTTACCTTGACTTTCAACCTGTTTCTTAAATACTAGTGTGATTGACTGTAAGTACTCTTTATTTGTTTGTTATTATTTGTGGTATTGCATCGCTGGATTCACCATGTAGTCCCATGAATCGGAGAAACCCTCGCGCCTCCCATCCAACCGGAGAGTGCGCCCTGGAGTGGGAGGCCGAAATTGTGGGGCTTTTAGGTACAGTGATGTGGTCTCTCATCCTCTGTGCACAAGGTGCTGAGGGAGTGAATGGTCTCGTGATTTAACTTGTGTTTGTTGTGTCTCTTGGTCAGAGGAGCAGTGGGAGCTGTATGAAAAGAGGAAGAAGCCACTTAGGGTCACCAAGGTGTCGTCGGAAAGCTCTCCCTCGACAGATACGTAATCTTTTCCTATCGAGTGCAGAGGAGGGAGGGCGACATCCCGACCTCGGGGTCGATTGTCCGCTCAGGGGAGGAACCCCCCCCCCTTAACCTGAATGTTGCTTCCTCAGGTGTGTCTGCCTTTGCAGGTGGGGACCTTCAGCAGGTGTGGCGCTCGTTGAGTCTTCCGGGCACTCCGAGTATTCAGGGGCTCGTCCATCATCTTGCTGCAGCCCCAGTCACTCACGGGGTGGAGACGAGGACGACTGTGTTGACCCCAGGTTATCCAGCTTGCCTCACCTGGTGTATACCCAGCACGTGACCATGGTCACCCCCACGGTTGCGGTACAAGCTCCGTTGCCGTATATACCCACCTGTTGCCGTCGCCGTACCTGCTGCCCCTGTTCCTGCCCGTAGAAGTGCTGCCACTCCCGCAGATCCTTCTGGCCAGGTGGAGTTGGGCCCCGTTGCCACCGCAACTGCCCCAGCCCCAGCCTGGATGGGAGACCTGTCTGCTGTCCTGAGGAAGTTGGCAAAGAGGAAGTCCAAGAAGAAGAGGAAGGTGTTGTCATCGTCTTTGTCTTCATCTTCGTCATCGTCTTCTGCCGCCTCTTCCCCTTCGACTTCCAAGGCCCCCCAGCCAAGGAAGAAGAAGGTGGCCTTGCCCCTCCTCCCCCCAAGAAGTCTTGCGCAGAGACTTCTAAGGGTGTGTCTCGCTCCGGCGGGACAGGTGGGTCTTTCGATGGTCCTCCCGTTCCTCCAGGAACGAGGCCCATCTCTCCTTCCTCAGGGAAGAAGAAGGAGACAGGGACCTTGGAGGTACCAGCCACCATTGGTACCACCGCTCCTGGCTCTAGAGGTTCTGCCTCCGGACCGGAAACCGTCTCGGCTGCTTGCTCGCGAGTGTCACTGATTGTACGGTCACCTACCGGTGATTGTGCAGCCAAGGTCCAGACAGCTGAGCACGTTCACCATCAGGACCCAGGCACAGAGCAGAAGGATGGTAAGAGTTGCTCAGGTGACTCTTGCCAGACCAGCAATCACTAGCGCAGCGATCATCCAGTACCCAGGGTTGACGTGACGGTCCCACCAGACCATTCATGTGTCGAGGCTGGGAAGAGGACCGTGGCGTGTCCTGAGGACGGTGCTCACTCTCACCGTGTTAGTGGACACTACCAGTCGCCAGACCGTTGTTCCCACCGGGACCTGATGGCTCGTACGGCTGGTAGCAGCTCCCCTGACGCACAAGACCGACGCTACCGTCCTCGGTCCAGAGTTTCTCCGCAGGGAGACCACTGGTCCAGACCTCCAGCTCAATCACCACTGCGGGTTGGTAATTACCTGCAGTCCTCCCAGCCTACCAGCTCTGCTGGTAGGCAGGGTAGGAGCATCAGGTCTTCCTCACCTGTCCCTTCAACTCCTCCGGCTACACCGGGAGGAGCGAGTCAAACAGGAGTGACCGTGAGGAGTGCGCTCCTTACAGTCCAGCCACGAGAGCCTACGAGCCTGGTTCACTCTTAGGACCAAACAGATCGTATGCTCAAGTGGTTGGAGGTGACCACGAGGGGTCTGGCGAGGTTCTTCCTCCTGAAGGAAGAGTGTCTCGGGAAGTGATCGGCCTGGATGGATCTGATGGTCCATCGCCTCAGAACACGATCACCCCTGAGATACAGAGGTCATTGCACTGATTCGTCAGCACAACGACCTCGGGAAGGATCGGTGGTTGCTCCCTCTGACTGTCCATCGAGGTTAGTCATTCTGGGGTCCTAAGAAGGAACCCAGAGCGACGGTGGGGCTACCCCGGTCTTCATTGGCCGACGGAGTGCTGGATCAAGTGAACACCCTTGTCTCCGGACAAGAGGCCTCACTTAGGGCCAGCAGGTTGGACAAGCTGCTTCCTCCTCCTCTGCCTCGTCAGCGGCGTTTCTACATGCCTTCAGCAGACCTGTTGCTGACCAAGCAGGTTGATCCGGAGCTAGCTCACCTAACTCCGGGAGTGCCTCTTAAACACCTGCTATTAGAGAACCTCTGGTTCTCGTAGCAAGAGCCATCGGCCCTGGAATCCATTGCCATGGCAGCTTTCCAGGCCGTCTCCTGGCTGGATCTGTGGTCCCTCACAGTATCCAGAGTTGCAGCCTCCTCGGGAGCTATAGTTCCTGAGGAAGACTCGGCGTTGGGGAGGTAGGGCCATCTACTACCTCGCCCACCAGATGGCCAACCTGGTTTTAAGGAGAAGGGACGCAGTCCTGACTCGCGTAACCAGGGTGGCCATTCACGAGGTAACATTGGGTCTACATAACGGACTGTTGCTGGGTTCCTCCTCTCTCTTTTCAGAGAGATGGTGGATGCTGCGGTGGAAAAGCAGAGAGCTGAGGACAGTGACCACTTAGTACACCAGGCAGTTACGAAGACTTCTGGGCAGTCTCGTTCAACTGCAGCTAAGCAACGGAGCTTAGCTAGTGCTTCCTCTGCTCCCAAGATGTCAGCACCGTCATGGGTAGCGTGATGAAAGACTCAGCCATCCTCTTTCGCTTCGAGAAGTGAGTGTTAGCCCTCCTCTCAAGCCGCCTCCTCTCGCAGGAAAGGGGCTAAGTAGAAGGGGAAGAGAGGGAAATGCTAGGGATGGCATTCCCCCTCAACTGGGGGTGTGCCTGGTGAGCCATTGGGCAACTTGGCAATGCTACAGAGTCAAGATTGGCTTGTGGATGTCCTTTGGGAGGAATATCTACTGCCCTTCGAGTCGAAGGCCACCCCTCACCTCACACCCGGTCCACCTTCAGACGTACGTCCCCTGTTCTGCCAGGGACGTAGCACTGACACGAGAAGTGCAGACCATGCTGAGCAAAGGAGCTGTGGAGATCGTGCAAGATCAGTTACCTGGTTTTTACAGCCGACTTTTCCTGGTGGAGAAGTCTACGGGGTGCTGGAGACCGGTGATAGATCTCTCTCCCTTGAACCGTTTCGTTCGCCAGACTCGGTTCACGATGGAAACGGCACACTCAGTGCTTGATTCCATCAGGGAGAACGATTTCCTGCTTACGGTGAACCTGAAGGATGCTTATTTTCAAATACCCATCCACCAGTCCTCCACAAAGTACCTCCAGTTTATCCTCGACGGGACGGTGTACCAATTCAGTGCACTGTTTTGGTCTCAACTACCCCACAGGTGTTCACAGGAGTGTTCACTCTGGTGTCAGCTTGGGCCCATTCGGTTGGGATACGTCTGATGAGGTATCTCAATGATTGGCTGGTCCTGGTGAGCTCCCGCTTGCAGTTGCTACAGGACAGAAATCACTCGACTTCTGCCGCGATCTGGGGATCGTGGTAAATTTCGAGAAGTCAGATCTTGAACCTAAGTAGAGGATAAAGTACCTGGGCATGCTGATTGATATGGTAGCAGCACGAGTCTTCCCTGCAGACTCGCGGATCAGCAGGTTCAGGGAGGCAGCCTGACGGTTCCTGTCACTACAGGAACAGTCAGCTCAGCAGTGGCAAGTCGTGATCGGTCACTTGTTGTCACTAGAGAAGTTGGTCCCTCACGGGTGTCTTCACCTACGGTCTCTTCGATGGAGACTAAAGGATTGCTGGTTCCTCTCACGAAGGAAGTAAGGGAGGACCTGGCCTGGTGGCTAGACGAAAGGAACCTCGTAATAGGAGTGCCCCTGCGCACTCCCCCTCTGGAGATCTTCT
This sequence comes from Macrobrachium nipponense, assembly GCF_015104395.2. Taxonomy (NCBI): domain Eukaryota; kingdom Metazoa; phylum Arthropoda; class Malacostraca; order Decapoda; family Palaemonidae; genus Macrobrachium; species Macrobrachium nipponense. The sequence continues at coordinate 72,669,167 of NC_087218.1, read as the reverse complement.
GTTCTCAAACACATCAACCAAGGGTTGGGGCGCATACTTGGAAGAGTTGCTGGTTGCAGGATTGTGGAACCATCACGACAGGCACCGTCATATCAACTTCCTGGAACTCAAGGCAGCGTTTCTCGCAAGAATTCCTGGAACAACAAAAGGGGGCCTAGTGTCCCTCCCATTGCACCAGTTGACGATGCAGGTGCACGAGTGGGCAGTAGCTCACTTGGTAGAGCTGTCAGCCAGATACATTCCAGGCAAGAGGAGGAATGTAGTGGCAGACAAGCTCAGCTGCCAGAATCAGGTGATTGGAACAGAATGGTCTCTTCATCCAGACGTGGCAGAAAAGCTATTTGACCTGTGGGGGCGTCCAGTAGTGGATCTGTTCGCCACCCGGCACAACTGAAAACTTCAGGTTTTGTACATGAACTTCCCTGACAGATATATACTTAGCTATAGTCTCCGACGTTCCCGACAGAATTTCAAATCTCGCGGCACACGCGACAGGTAGGTCAGGTGGTCTACCTACCCGCCGCTGGGTGGCGGATGTACGAGCCACTCCCGTAAGCTTGTCAGATTTTTCTCTGTCGCGGGAACGATAACAACTGTTGTCGGTTCCTCTCGATAGTTTTTCGATTCTCGCTTGCCTGGAGTTAATTTGGACTTCTTTTGGTGACGTATTCGCTTTGTTTGGCTTGGCATACGCTGATTGTGGACCGGTTTGATTTTGAGTTTGATTTTCTTTAACGATGTCTGATCTAGAATCGGTAGTTAAAACTTCGGTGTTGTTTAGGGTTTGCGTGAATGAAGGATGTAAGGTGAGGTTGCCGAAAGCTTCGGTAGACCCCCACACGGTTTGCATGAAATGCAGGGGGAATGATTGTGCGTTTGCTAACCCTTGTAGTGAATGTAAGGGATTGAATGAAGAAGGAATATAAGGCTCTCTCTTCTTATGTTAGGAAGTTGGAACGTGATAGAGTGCGTAAGGCTTCCTCTAGAAGTTCTAGCAGATCTAGAATGAGTGAGTTGGATGTGGATCCTAATAGTATTTTCTAACGTAGAATTAGAACCTTCTTCCCAAGTTGCAGCCCCGGCTCCCCGCACCGAAGCCGGAGATTCGCCTTCGGAGGCGGCAGCTCTGAAAGCCAAGAATCGTTCTGTGGATCAGAAGATTCGTCAGTTGGAAGGTAAGGAGAGTGTTAGTGATCAGTGCAGTGTCCCCAGTGTTGTGGAGGGTGCGTCTGTCCGGCTCCTTAGTCCCTCTAGGCCTAGACCTCTTCCAGACTCCCAGTTCCAGTGGAGTAGGAAAAGTCGAAAGCCGCAGGAGGGCTAGGGAGAGCCCCCACCGGTCAGGCGTCCCCTCGGCAGATCCTGAAGTACGCTCCCAGGCTGCCTCGGATCGCTACAAGAAGGAGCTCCTACGCCAATGCTTCTCCTCTTCGTCGTCTCTCCGAAGAGAGGTTGGAACTCCCCGGATGCGTCGCGCCCGTTGAAGAGGGCTTGGAAGGCTCCCTGCAGTCCTTTGGCTTCTAGTCCGGAGGTTTTCCCGGAAGAATCGTCGGTGGAGGCGAAGAAACACAAGAAATCCTGTGATCGTTCTTCTTCTCGCGCTCCGCGCTCGGCGCCTGCTTCCGAGGAAGAATTAGAAGATTCTCCTACGAGAGTACTCGCGGGACTTCAAGCTCAGATCACGGCGCTAGCAGACTCTCTAGCAGTTAGATCACGTAGGAAGAAGGACGTTTCTCTTCGATCAAGAGATCTAGGCGCCGCTCTTCAGAGGATCGTTCTCCTTCATATGGGGAGGTTTCGTATGAAGGTGGGGGCTCGCGTGAGCGCCCTCGCTCGCGGGAGCGCCCTCACTCGCGTGAGCGCCCTCGCTCGCCTGGCTCTCTTTCAATTTCAAGGCGCCAAACATCGGTAGGACGCTCTATGGAGAAAGAAGTTTTTTTCTCCAGATTGGATTCCCGCTTCCGGTAAGCGCACTGCACCTGCTCATCACGCGATTTCTTCAACTCCCTCGCGTGAGACTTCTCCTCAGCAGCCTCAAGATTATAGAAGGCGCCCTTATACAAGTAGGCGTTCTTCTTCCAGATGTCACTCTCCTCGAGTATCGGATCGTGACTTCTCTCCTGACAGGCATCTAGAGTCTGGTAGGAGTCGCCCCTGTGCATGATAGACGGCCTACTGTTAGCCGCTCCCCGCAAGGTAGGCGCCAAGAGCCTACTGCACATAGCTCTCCTAGTAGGCGCTCCGTCTCTTTTAAGGCGTCATACTCCTGATATTCTCCTAAGGGCAGACAAACAAGAGTCTTTCAAGCGCCCTTCTCCGTGTAGGCGCTCTCCCGCTTCTAGGCGCACTTCTCCTGACCGTTTTTGTCTCTTGGTAGGCACCAGGAATCCCGGAAGCGCCCTTCTCCAACCAAGTAGGCGCTCGTTAGTTTTGAAGCGCCCTTCTCCTGAATGTTTACCCTCTTGTTAGACGTCAAGAGTCTCGCAAGCAGCCTTCTCCTAGTAGGCGCATTTCGCCTTCCAGTCGAACTTCCGTTGATCGTACGCAAACTGGACAGGTATGGAGAGCCGCGCAGCGCTCTGCTCTCGATAGGCGCTCTTCTCCTGGCAGCCGCTCGCCCCAGGATAGGTGCATAGAGTATAGTAGGCCGCTCGCCTCTCGTAAGCGCCCTGCGGATGTTTCCGAGAATTCTCGGAGTAGGAGCCCTACCTCTCCTTCGGCTGAGATTCCGTATACTTGAAGAGGGAGTCTCATCGTATACTTCCCAGATCTTCTCATCGTTCTCCAGTGGATGTGAACTCTTCTAAGAGAGGGCGTTCTCCAACCTCTCGCTCAACTCCTGCTAGGATCCCTTCGTCACCTAAGGATCTTCCGCGCTCGCTCTCGACAAGACGTCCTAGAAGGTTCGGATGAGGAACCGAACACTTCTGCTGCTGTCTCTTCTTACAAGAAGCTTACAGAGCTACTTTTACAAGTTTTTGGGGATTCCCTTACGCCTACGGCTCCTCCTTCTCCTCACTCACTTTTTTCAACGGCGAAAGACAGCGAAGAGTTCTTCTTGTGTGAGGATGAAGCCCAACTCTTTCTATGAAGAAGGCACTGAGGAGTTTTGGTTCCTGGATGGCTTCCAAAGAAGAAGCGGGGAAAACGATGTTCGCTTTTCCTCCTTCGAAGTTATCAGGACGCGCTGGTTTCTGTACGAAACAGGAGAGCCCTTAGGATTGGGAGTCTACCGTCTTCGGCTGATTCGGATTTTCGGCACTGGTAGATTCGACAAGGAGAACTGCCCTTAACTCTGCTAAGACGACTTGGGCAATGAACGAATTGGATCATTTGCTCAAAGGTATGTTTAGAGTGCTAGAAGTATTTAACTTCCTTGATTGGTCGTTGGGAGTCCTAGCCAAGAAAATTGAAGTGCCAGAGTCAATTTCACCAGATGATCTTATGTGTGTTTTGTCTTGTATGGACAAGTCAGTAAGAGACGGAGCGAGTGAAATCGCCTCCCTTTATGGGGCCGGCATCGTGAAGAAGAGGTCGGTTACTGTTCCTTCTTAACGAAGTCGGTCTCCCCATGCTCAGAGGTCTTCTTTGCTGTTTGCTCCTCTGTCTACTCAGTTGTTCCCGAAACATCGAGTGCAGGACATTTCGAGGTCACTTTCGGCCAAAGCCACCCAGGACCTTTGGCACAGTCGGCAAGAAACCCTCGCCCTTCCTTCCCTACCAAGGCTAAGAAGGAAAAGGCAAGTGTTCGCGAACCCTTTCGAGGGGCATCTTCTTCAAGAACCTCTACGTTTAGAGGTCGTAGACCTTCAAGAAGGGGTAAGACTTTCGCCAAGTCTGTTAAAGCCCCCCAAATAACTTGCAAGTCCTTCAAACAACGGTGGGCGCCAGACTCTTAGAGTTTGCAGAAGTCTGGGCCCAAAAAGGGGCGGATCCTTGGACCCTTTCTATTTTGAGGGAGAGGTTACCTCATCCCTTTCGTCGAAAGACCTCCCTTGACGACCATCCCAAGGGAACTGACGGCCAGGTACAGAGACCCCATCATGAATCAAGCTCTCCATCTAGCAGTAGATCAGATGCTGGAGAAGGGGGCTATCGAACTAGTGACAGACCATCATTCATCGGGCTTCTACAACCGCCTTTTCCTAGTTCCGAAAAAAGTCCTCAGGGGGGATGGAGACCGGTGTGGATGTAAGCGCCCTGAACTTCTTCGTAGAAAAGAAGAAGTTCACGATGGAAACGCCTTCATCAGTGCTGGCAGCGCTTCGTCCAGGGGACTGGATGGTTTCCTTGGATTTTCAGGACGCTTACTTCCACGTACCGATCCATCCTTCCTCGAGGAAGTTTCTCAGATTCATGATGGGGGGGAAAATTTTCAGTTCAGGGCTCGTGTTTCGGCCTCTCGACGGCCCCTCAAGTGTTCACGGGGATTTTGAGGAATGTGGCTCAATGGCTTCATTTGAAAGGGGTGAGGATATCCATGTACCTCGACGATTGGCTAATAAGGGCCAAGTTCAAGAAGATCGTTGTTTGAAGGGACTTACAAGTAACTTTAGAATTGGACGAAGGCTTTGGGACTTCTCGTCAATTTCAAGAAGTCATCACTAATTCCCGAGCAAGAGTGTGTGTATCTCGGGATACAGATGAACTCTCTGAGTTTTCGGGCTTTTCCCTCGCAGGAAAGGATAGCCCGAGGATTCGAGAGAGTAACAAACCTTCTTAGGGAAAGAAGTATGCACAGTGAGGGAGTGGATGAGTCTGCTGGGGACATCTCCTCTCTGGAGCAATTCGTTTCCCTAGGAAGGTTGCACCTGAGACCGCTCCAATTCTTTCTTCATCGGAATTGGAGTCGTCGTTCTCAGGATTTTGACGTTCTCCTGTCGTTATCCCAGGACATCAAGAAACATCTCTTATGGTGGACAGATCCCAACCTCTTTGCGAAGGGACTGTCTCTTCAATCACAGACCCCCAACCTGGTGTTGTTCTCCGACGCGTCGGACATGGGGTGGGGTGCAAACTCTGGGAACCAACGAAGTGTCAGGTACCTGGGTGGGGGACCAGGTAGCCTGGCACATCAACAGAAAGGAGTTGATGGCTGTGTGGTTGGCTCTGAAGGCTTTCGAGCCCAAAGTCAGAAGATCGGTAGTGCAGGTCAACGCGGACAACACTACAGCTCTGGCATACATCAGGAAACAGGGGGGACGCATTCCTTCTCCCTGTACGAAACAGCAAGAGACCTTCTTCTGTGGGCAGAAGAAAGAGGAATCAAGCTTCTCACCAGGTTCGTGCAGGGAGAAAGGAATGTAAGAGCAGATCTCCTCAGCAGGAAAGATCAGGTCCTTCCCACAGAGTGGACCCTTCATCTGGATGTATGCCAGAGCCTGTGGAAGTTATGGGGCAGGCCACACATAGACCTCTTTGCCACGTCCAAAGAACAAGAGGCTGGATCCTTACTGCTCTCCGATATCGGATCCAGAGCAGTAGCAATAGATGCTCTTCTTCTAGACTGGAACGGACTCGACGTCTACGCGTTTCCCCCCTTCAGATCCTGGGGCTAACTATCAAGAAGTTCGTAGAGTCCGATTCAACGAGAATGACCTTAATCGCTACCCTTTTGGCCGGCCCAAGAATGGTTCACAGAGGTACTGGAATGGTTGGTGGACCTTCCAAGATCGCTCCCGCTAAGGAGCGATCTACTCAGACAACCCCACTTCGACAGGTACCACAAAAAATCTCCTCGCTCAGTCTGACTGGTTTCAGACTGTCCAAAGTTTGGTCAGAGCGAAAGGCTTTTCAGCAGCAGCTGCTAAAGCAATCGCAAGAGCGAGGAGACCTTCCACCTTGCGTGTATACCAGTCAAAGTGGGATGTCTTCAGACGTTGGTGCAAGAGGGAAGAACATTTCCTCTTCCAGTACCTCTGTGACCCAAATTGCGGATTTCCTTATTTCCTCAAAGAAGAATGTCATCTGGTTGTGTCAACTATTAAGGATACCGCAGTATGTTGGCGGCGGTATTTCGGCATAGAGGCTTAAATATATCCGATGATAAGGACCTGCATGATTCTTATTAGATCATTTGAAACCATTAAGCGTCCTCATGTAGTACCGAACTGGAATCTAGACGTAGTCCTACAATTCCTTGGATCGTCTAGATTCGAACCTCCTGGCTTAGCCTCTTTCAAGGACTTGACGAAGAAGGCTATCTTCCTTTTGGCCCTAGCTACAGCTAAAAGAGTGAGTGAGCTCCAAGCTATTGATGGGCAATGTAGGGTTTAAGGAAGATTCTATGGTATGTTCGTTTCTTCAAGTTCCTTGCAAAGAATGAAAACCCATCACGCCCTTGGCCAGGAGCTTTGAAGTTCGTAGTTTATCTCTAGTAGGGGAAGAGCCTGGAAAGAACTCTTTGCCCTATGAGAATTATGAAGGTATTTCCTTAAGAGGAAGAACAACTTAAGGCTAATCAAGATGTACTTTGGTGCTCCGTAAAGGACCCCACTCGGCCCATGTCGAAGAATGCTCTTTCCTTTTTTCTGAGAAGCCTTATACAGAGGCACATGTTGCCTGTGAGGAAGATCAGTTTAGACTACTGAAAGTGAAAGCTCACGAGGTGAGAGCCATCGCAACTTCGCTTGCATTCAGAAAAAATATGTCTGTGCGGAACTTGATGGAGGCGACTTTTTGGAGATGCCAATCGGTTTTCGCAAACCACTACCTACGTGATGTAAAAATCACATATGATAAATGCTTCGCCTTGGGTCCTTTCGTATCGGCGGATTCGGTGCTGGGGCAGGGAGCTGAAACTTATCCTGTGTAAATTTTTATATGTGACCCTATATTTTATATTGTTGTTTTTTGGTTGTCTGAAAGAGGTTGCAGGAGGCACCTCTTTTTGTCGTAATATTAACCCTTTGTATTTTGGTTAGGTGGTCTGGTGGGTTTTGGCTCCTTGCAGAGGTAGTGGTAAGGATCTGTTTAGGTAATCGGACAAGGTCCCTCTAACAGCATCCGACTTGGATTCTACCACAATAGGGGATCACATATCCCAGTGGTAGATCCGAGAGTCTTTCAGCATCAGGTCACGTCCTAGCTGTAGCTCTCCAGGCAATGCAGACTCAGAGATAGTATCTATGAAGTCTTCATCCTGAAAAGGTGAGAACCAAGGTTTTTATATCCTACAACATTAGTTGTTTCCCGTCTTACCTGTATTATTGAGCTGTCTCTTACCCTCCACCAAGGGTGCCAATCAGCTAAGTATATATCTGTCAGGGAAGTTCATGTACAAAAATGATATTGTTAAACTACAATAAAGTTTTGTACATACTTACCTGGCAGATATATACGATTAATGGCCCACCCAGCCTCCCCTCAGGAGACAGGTGGAAGAGAAAAATCTGACAAGCTTACGGGAGTGCTCGTACATCCGCCACCCAGCGGTCGGGTAAGGTAGACCACCTGACCTACCTGTCGCGTGTGCCGCGAGATTTGAAATTCTGTCGGGAACGTCGGAGACTATAGCTAAGTATATATCTGCCAGGTAAGTATGTACAAAACTTTATTGTAGTTTAACAATATCATTTTTCTTCTCAGTTGTGCCGGACCCATGGGCAGCTGCAGAGGACACATTCCAACATCCGTGGGACAACCTTGTAGTCTATGCTTTTCCCCCGTTCTGCCTGATTTGCAAGGTGATTCAGCAGGATGCTGGTCACCAGCAATCTTCAGATGATTCTGGTGGCACCCCTGAGGCCATTTGGTATCCGAACCTGCTGGCTCTTCTCTCGGAGGCACCGCGAGAAATTCCCCCATGTCACAACCTGCTGTGTCAACTGCATGTAGAACGGAACCACCAGGCAGTACATTGAGCAGCAACAGAGATGGCTGGATACCTTAGACAGTCCTCTGCAGCAGCATACCAGGGAAAGTGGTCCGTCTTTTGTGGCTGGTGCCGTAGACGGGGTCTCTCTCCACTCAGAGCCACTCTTCAGCAGGTAGTGGATTTCCTCATCTTTCGTCACTGAGAGAAGCTCCTCTCTGTCTCTGCAGTCAAAGGATACAGAGCCGCCCTGGCCCTAGTCCTTAGGCTGCGAGGAGTTATTTCCTCCTCTATGGAAATATCTCTCCTAATGAGGAGCTTCAAGAGGTCTTGCCCACCCAGGGAACTCAGCCCCCCTGGGTGGGATGTGACTCTTGTCTTAAGGAGTTTGACTCATAGACCCTATGAGCCTCTCCGGAAGTCGGCAGACAGGGATATGACCTGAATTCAAGACCGTCTTTCTGCTGACCCTGGCATCGGTGAAGAGAGTAGGAGAACTTCATGGTCTTTCCTTCAATGTCAAACATTCAAGGGGATGGGGATCAGTTACGCTCTATTTCATCCCAGATTTCGTAGCGAAGACTCAGAACTCTTCGGTCCCTGACGTCAGGTTCGAGTCCTTCACGATCCCCTCCCTAGAGGACTTCACCAGCAATGATACGGAAGAGATGCTGCTTGTCCTGTGAGGATGCTGTGGCGCTATCTGAAGAAAACTCGACACATCAGGCCTGAGTGTCAACGCCTCTTTGTTAGCACTAGGGTGACCAAGAAAGAAGTGTCCAAGAACAGTTTCTTTTTGGCTTCGTGAGGTGATCAGGAAAGCATATAACTCCGAGAGGAGTGCCGAAACCAGTACCTTTCATCCGAGAGCCCACGAAGTTAGAGGTGTTGGTCCAACCCTTGCATTCTGCAAGAACTTGTGAGTCGCACAGGTGCTGAAGGCCGGGGTGTAGTCCAACCTTCACCTCCTTCGACCTTTGGGATATTGCCCATAGGTCCTTGCACATTTTTTCCTTGGGACCTGTGGTGGCTGCTCAACAAGTTTTGTAGCTTACCCAGATCCTTAACAGGACAAGGTTGCATTTTGTCCTTGTGATATCGCATGAATGGAGAATGAATGAGAGTGTGACTGGCTCCTCTTCCTTCTCTTTTCTTCCCTCTTCCTGTGGGCAGAGAGTAGCAGTTGTCACATGCTGGACAGGACGATGGTGCAGGTAAGCTACGTAACCGAGCTCCATTCTATCCCTTTCATTAGGGATAGAAGCATTTATCCACCCCTTCCCTAACAAGGGGGGGAAGTGGACATCAGTAAGAAACAAACCCAATACTTTATATTTGGCGTCTTAACTTATGACATTAGTTCTTGCTTGCTATTCTTAAGTGGTACGCAGGCCTCCCTCTTATGAATTGGTCCAGAGGTCTGGCCACTGATCCTGCAGTTCTCACTCCGATCAGTTGGACAGAGGCTAGGTTCCCCCCTTTTGCTCTTACAACCAGGGAGGGAACCCAGGTTGGGCGAACACCAGTCTGTCCACAAGACTCTGATTCCTCCCACCAATAAGTGAGTCTTCCTTATGTAAAGGACCGATGGTTTGTATAACGTGTCAGAACAAATCACAATTTTTGAAAGTAAATTGTATTTTTCCTAACTATACAAACCAGAGGTCCTTTACATATAGTCCCACCGTATGCCACCCCTCACTCTGTTTCTGGGCCTAAAGCAAAGTGGTATGTTTACCTCCAGTCAGGCGGGACTCCTGACCATCAGACAAGCAGTTACTGCCGAACTACCTTGTTAGTAAAACTTACAACCGGTCCAGCTGGCGCTGAATAGTATTTCCTTATGTAAAGGACCTCAGGTTTGTATAGGTAGGAAAAATACAATTTACTTTTAAAAATTTATTTTGGAGGCGAAATGGACTACATCAGCTTGTAGGCAAAAACGTATCAGTTCTCGCACAGTGCAACAGTTAATGATGCCTGAGTTATCAGGATCGGAGAAGTTAGGGCTTCCTTTGGCACCCAGTTGTTCAGGCCCCACTTCCCAACAGCAACAGGCTTCTGTTTCATCAGTGGATCCATCTGTAGCACCCATTCAGAAATGTTTGGATATTTTTAAGTTTTGTGATAAAGCCTTCCTCTACAGCTAATCAGAAGGCAGACTTATCTTTATTACCGGTTTCTTCAGCAGAAGGGGAGGGAGTAAGTGAGAAATGACACTTCTTCATCGGCGTACAGATCTTTGATATCTTCTTTGGACTTTTCCCACCCTCTTTTTTTTCCAGCAGAACCTGCTTCACCTGTATGTATTTTTGATGGGTAAACAGACAGCTGACCCTGTGGAACTTCTTCCAACAATGGTAATTTATACTTCAGCTAGGGAGACACTGAGCGAGATAGCAAAGAAGTTACAGAACTTCCTTACATTACCTCCAGAGTTTGTAACAGGCATATTTGGAGTTCTCTTATGCATTTAGACAAGGAAATGAGAGTCAGTGCTTGGGAGTTAGCATCCCTGTTTACGATGGGAGTGCTAAAGAAGAGGCAGTTATGGTGTTCGTACACCACAAAAGGTGTGACGACAATGCAAAAGTTGGCATTGCTATTTAAAACCTTTGGTAAAGGACTTATGTATTGTTTCTTTGTTCCCGCAGGCAACTGTTAATGACATTGCCTCGAGTAGGAGCCGGGCTCCACCGGTTTTGGGAGAGGTGGAAAGAGAGAGGTGCAGAAAAATGGATCATTCAAGTTCCAAGGAGGGCTATTCTATCCCCTTAAGGGAAAAACCTCCCTTAGTCAAGAAACCCATCTTCTTGACTGCCTATTCAATAGGCTCAGAGAAGTTTTTGCTTCTCTTGGAGGAAGTTTCTGCCCTTAATTTAAAGAATGCAGTAGAAGTAAAGGAAGACATCATCATCAGAGGGGTTTTAAACCGCCTCTTTGTAGTTCTCGAAGCATCTGGAGGATTGAGACTGGTCCTGGACGTAATTGCCTTGATTGTCTTCGTACAGAAGACAAAATTCAGGATGGAGACCACTCAGTCCATTCTAGCCTCCATTTGTCAGAGAGACTGGATGATCTCAGTAGATATGCAAGATGCCTATTTCCATGTTCCAGTGTACCTGGACTTGAGGATGTACCTCAGATTCGTGTTTCAGGACTTGTGTTGCTTCAGACTGTTGACCACCCCTCAAGTTCCCACTTGCGTTCTAGCCCCTCTAGCAGGGTGACTACATCTAATGGGCATCAACATCACCCTCTACCTAGACAATTGGCTCCTTTGGTCGACTTCAAAGGAGCAATGCATGGAGGACCTATGCAAGACACTTCAGTTAACCAAAGAATTAGGTTTGCTGATAAACCTACAGAAGTTCCATCTGTTACCTTCTCAGACAACAGTCTATTTGGGAATGATGCTGAATGCTCAAGTTTTTTGGCTTTTCCATCCCGCAAGAGAGTGGAGTCATGCCTCAAGACAGTAGAAAAGTTCCTCTCTCTTCAGCCTGCTAGGAAGGAACCTTAACATCCTTAGAAAAGTTTGTATCCCAACGAAGACTACATATGAGAGTCTTGTAGTTTTTCTACAAGGCCAGCTGGTAGCTGGAACAGAAGTAAATATGCAGACTCCTTCATATTTCCAAAAACTCTTGAGATCAAGCAATACCTGCTTTGGTGGAGGTTCAAAGACAGTTTATTAGAAGGGGATATCCCTTCTAGTTCAGAACCTAGACCTGAAAATCTATTCAGACACTTCAGATGTCGGTTGGGGAGCTCTCCTGGAAGAAAATGGACGCAGCAACAGATAAAGAATCACATAAATGTAAAGAAGCCAAAGGCAATCCACTTGGGGCTCAAAGCATTTACCCTAGAGGTGTCCGGAAAGACGGTTGCAGTACATTCGGACAACACAGCAGCCCTTGCATATATCAGCAAGCAAGGGGGATTCACTCATTCTCGCTATGCAAAGCAGCAAGAGACCTCATTTGGGCGCAGAAGAATCGGACAAAAATAGTAACAAGATTTGTCCAAGGAAAGATGAATGTATGGCAGACCAGTTATGCAGGCAAAACCAAGTCATCCCCATGGAATGAACCTTAGATCAGTCAGTTTGTCAAGACCTTTGGAAGCTGTGGAGCAAACTTGTGTTGGATCTTTGCAACATCCAAGAATCATCGGCTTCCCCTGGTCTGTTCTCCAGTCCCAGACCCCTTAGCATGGGCAACAAATGCCATGCTACAGGACTGGTTGAACTAGGATCTTTACTCCTTCCCTCCATATGGGATGAAAGGGAAGTCCTTAACAAGTTCAAATCTCACCAGTACATACATATCATTGACGCTGATAAAGTCCTTCTGGCCATTGAGAGAGCAGTTCCAAGACCTTCTGGAACTACCAGTAGACTTCCTGATGCTCTTCCCTCAAAGAACAAATCTACTCAGACAGCTGCACTTCAGACGTTTTCACTGAGGCGTGTCAAATCTAGCTCTAACCGCTGACAGACTGTCAAAAAGCTGCTCAGAGCTAATGGCCTTTCAAGGGCAGTTGCAGACTCTATCACAAAATACAGGAAACAGTCTTCTGCAGACATCTACCGGTGCAAGTGGTTGAACTTCTGCTCTTGATATAGAAGCAATAATGTCTCAACTACTAGAATATCTGACAGATATAGCAGATTTTATTATTTCTAAGATCTAAAGGTTTAATCAACCTCCACAATCAGAGGTTACAGGTCTATGCTCAGCTCTGTCTTCTGGCACAGAGGCCTGGATCTGGCTAATAATCAGGATATTACTGATCTATTAAACTTTTGACACAAGTCTGCAAAAAAAATTCAGATTTAGTGTTATGTAACTTAGATGTGGTTCTTAAGGGGGCCGGCCGGCTAAAGCCATTTTTTTAGAACAGGACTTTGATATTCGTACCACTTGATAAGGTGACTTTGGACATCTCCAAACCATATATGATTTTCGCCTCTGACCTTTGGTTTTGTGAGGCCAAGGCGATTTATCCCGAAATAACCATTTTTCAAATTCTATCTCCTCCCTTAATATTTAATATTAAGACCTGGGATTACTACCATATATAGACCTGATGTAGACCTCCAATCAAATGAATTTTTTTTCTAAAAGTAATTTTTTTGCTAGATATGAATTTTTCATTATAGTAAAAAAAAATAAACCTTATAAATCAAGAAAAAAAATTTATAGAAAAAAAGGTGAAACAAAAATTGGAAAAAGGGGCTTTATTTGATTGTTCTATAATGTCTTTCTGAGTTATATACCAAATTTCAGTGCTATAGTTTTAAAACTAAGTGAGAAGATAGATTTTGAAGGTCAATAAGTATAGTTTTGAGATACGGCCATTCAATGTTTTCCTTTGTATTTTTAAAAAGACAATGTTGATAAATAAATATTATTATGAATGTATATTTCTGTTTTGGGTATTAATAAACCAAAACTATTTTATGTATCATAATATAGTCATAAATGCTGATCCCTTTGCTCATATATCGTAGCCAGGGGCACTGTGTCAGGCAAGACGGGGCACTCCTTCCTACGCAACTCTCTCTCTCTCCCTCACTAACTTGGCTTATTACAGCGAATTTTCTTCTGTATGTTTTCCTTGTATTTTCCTCTTTGGCATGATGAAATTCTTGCCGAAACAAAGATAAACAGACGTAAAATCAAGAGAATGTCAGAGGTGAAACTCGAACATGTACTCTTTTTACAAAGACAATGTTAATAAATCATGATTGTTATGAATTTCATATTCCTTTTTGGGTATTAATAAACCAAAACTGTTATTTATCATAAATGAAGATCCCTTTGCTCTAACACCGTAGCCTAGGGTACTGCACGATGTGTGTGTCAGGCAAGACTGGGGCGTTCCTAACTACCCACCCCTTCCTCTCTCTCTCTCTCTCTCTCTTCACTAACTACGCTAATATCGTCTCTTAAGCGCCTCAGTGGCATGGTTGGTTTGGTGTTTGCTTCTCACCTCGGTGGTCGCGATTTCGATTCTCGGCCATTCCATTGAGGAGTGAGAGATGTGTATTTCTGGTGAAAGAAGTTCACTCTCAACATGGTTCGGAAGTCACGTAAAGCCGTTGGTCCCGTTGCTGAATAACCACTGGTTCCATACAACGTAAAAACACCATACAAACAAAAAAATATCGTCTCTTCGCTAACTATGCTGTTATCGTGTATTTATTGATATTCTGCAATCATATTAGAGCGAATTTTCTTTGTCTGTATGTTAGCGAGATGTTTTGCTAGTCTTTTCCTCATTGGCATGATGAAATCCTTGCCGAAACAAAAATAAACATACGTAAAAGCAAGCAAATGTCAGAGGTGAAACTCGAACGTGTACACTACAAGAGGTTTCTCCTCACAATGAAAGGTGGTAAACTGACTACCATAAGTTCCCTCCTGCTGCCTCGTGGAATCTCTACAAATGCCATTGCTCACAATTTCTTTGACAATAATGATCAAAATTTACGTTAAAAGAAGAAATATTGCATTTTATTGTACAGATCAATGTTTTTGGCTTATTGAGTTACGTTTACTAATTACCCTGTAACTACGAAAGTAAGAGGAATTTTGACAAAATATTTTGTATACGTACTCTCCATTGCCAAATGAAGCTCCATGAATTTTTTCATGACTGCATTTTTTGCCTTATACCCCCCATATATAAGGGTTCCGGCTGGCCCCCTTAAATGGCTTACAGGTCTGACTTTTGAATCATTGAATTCAACGACCCTGAAGAATTTTACAAACAAAATCAAACACTAGCATCATGGGGTGTGACTGAAGGAGAAGACAAAGCATCTAGGTGAGGAGAAGAAAACCCATCCCAAGAAGGAAGAGTCGAAACTGTGATGGTCCTTTTTATTATAAAATAACTTCCACTGCGATCTAGGCCACACATGACATTCCGGGCAGGGATTTGTCACAGTGCAGAAATTAGCACGGCACCTACTGGAAGTCGAATGGGGGTCCGTAGCAGACAAAGCAAGGAAACGAGAACACAGGAAACCTTGAACACCCGGGCACATACTCTGACGAGGCCGTGAAGACGCAGAGGAAGCCATACAGACACATATACACACACACACACACACACAGACAACAAATGAAAGCAAAACAAGGGCTTGGGACAACCGCATCACTCCCCAAGGTGGTTAAGAAAAAGACTAATGTGAAGGTGTGGGTTGCGCGGTCTGTTTACCAGCTTTCACCCAATATGCGCATGTGTTGCCAGATTTCACAGATTCCTTGCTTTACAATCTCTGATTGTTTAACTGGTTCCAGCTAGGCGCTTGAAAATATTCTATTGTTAAGACCTCTGGTTTGATAGCTATGAAAAATATAAATAGTTTTAAAAAATTTGTCATTTTTGGTAGCTTTAGCGACTGCCAAAAGGATCAGTGAGATTCAAGCAATTGATCAAAGGGTAGGTTTTGTGCAAGGTAATGCAATCTGCTCCTTTACCCTAGGTTTTCCTGCCATGAACAAAACCCTGTCTAAATCCTGGTCTTATTCTTTTAAGATTAAAGATCTAAGCAAAGTCTCAGGAGCAGAGGACGAAGAGAGGGTGCTTTGCCCAGTAAGGGCTTTAAAGTTTTACATATACAGAACAGTGAAAGATCCAGCTAGACCCTTAATGAAGAATGCTCTCTCATTCTTCCTAAGGGACCTGATTAGAGAAGCTCACTCGCAAATAGGGGAAGAGCTTTTACCAGTTTTCAAATTCAGGGCTTATGACATAAGAGTGGTGGCTACGTATTAGTCTTCAGTCATAATCTCTCGCTCTCTTCCATTCTACAAGCGATGAACTGGAGATGCAAGTCGGTATTTGCATCATTTTATGTCAAAGAAGTGGAAAAGATGTTTAGTGACTGCAGTACCTTAGGCCCTTTGGCAGTGGCTGGCCGGCATGGTGTTAGGAGCGGATGCGTAGGAAGTATACCTACCTTACTATCTCTTCACCTTATTAAAGGTTGTTGAGTTCTAAGGGAGTCTGGGGGTAGTGCATACCTGGGTACCCTTCAGTAATTTTTTCATGGGTGGGTGTTAGTGTTTTTTATAAGTATACTAGTAGTAGTATTGTCTGGTGGTCTATCGTATGGCAGTGCGCCCAGGGTAGGGGTAATTTGTATGCTTTACTAGCGATTGGAGAACTCCTTTGCTTAAAGCTCCCACTCTTGTAGGCGACCCCTGGCTATACCACCATGCCTCTACAATGTAAGATGAGTGCCAACCAGAGGCAGTAACTTCCTGCAACTAAGCTCAAAGTCATTACATACTGTTTTAAGAGTAGAATATGTCCTTGCTCAAAGTGGGAATTAGCTATGTAATTATTTGGTAAGTTACATAGACAAAAATGAATTTTTTAATAAGATCACTATGTACCTTTATACTTACCAAATAGTTATATAATGGGAGCCCATCCTCCTCCCCTCACATGGACATGAGGCACAAACAAATTGAAAGTCTTTGCCTAGTTGTTCCTCTTTCCCAAAAGTGGGAGGGGCTAGTTACCTACACCAAAAACAAAAGAATTGCTGCAAATTTTCCAATTTAGCTGCTATGCTAGTTAGAAACTATGGCTATGTAATTCCTTGGTAAGTACAGTAGAGCCTCGGTTCTCGACGCTAATTCGTTCCAGAAGGAGCGTCGAAATTTGATTATTTCGAGAACTGAATCAAGTTTTCCCATAAGAAATAACTGAAAATGGATTAATCCGTTCTTGACCATCAGTTATTACCCTAACCTTGCCTTTTTATACAATACATTACATGTAAATTACAACTAAATAAGTTAAAAGTTAAATAAATATCCTGTTAAACGTATATTTATAATTTTAAATGTATAATATACAGTATAAAAGAAAACTAGCCTGCGTCCAACCGATTGTTGACCAAGCGCCATAGGCTACCTAGGTAAATAGTAAGTAGAACGTAGTGTAGTGGGTAGGCATAAAACGTGTTGCTAACATAATGAAAACGTTGAAAAGCTAGTCTGATTATTACAGTAAATTAATAAACTCTTAAAATTAAACCCAATTTATATTTATCAAAAACTTGCAAAAATTTGCCTACAGTAAGTCGGCATTTAAGGATGTAAACAAACCATAGCGCAGCCCAGGTGGTTTATATCGGGACTATGGTAGTAAACAAACCATATCGTCGCTTTAAGCCTAGAAACGTTTACATTCGATATTAATTTATGGTAACACTTTTACGGCGTCTACTGCAATACAAAATCGCATGAAAATTATCTTTCAGTAAATGTAATGTTATGATACTAACGATTTTGTATCATAAATGTCCGTATAAAAAAGGTGCGTCTTTTACGGCAAATTGTCCAATATCAGGGCTGGTTTCAAGCTTATTGGACTTTGACAATTATTATGGTACTGCATGGTACATATATACGTACGTATAAGTAAAAGAATCTTCTTAATTTCTATAATTATTGTACCATTACGTACCAGCATCTCTTGAGTTTAATATCAAGCTAACCTCTTTTTTACGAGGACACTTAAAAACCAAGCATACAGATTGCGTTCGTTACCAGATCTCATACGTAAACATTGACGTCTTTTTACAGTAGACATAAAAGAATCGTCTTAATTTCTATAATTATTCTATACCATATCGGCTTCTTTGATTTAAGCTAAGGCTAACCTCCTCTTCACCAGCAAGCTTAACAAAGCTTAAGATTGCGTTCGCTACCGAACGGCACACGTTACGTATGTGACAGTGGTTTCTCTACCAAATCTCACATGTAAACAACGACGTATTTTTACAGTAGACATAAAAGAATCTTAATTAGTTTCTATAATTAATGTATACCGTAGCGGCTTCTGAGTTAAGCTAAGGCTAACCTCTTCTTTACCGGCACGCTTAAAAAGCTTAGATTGCGTTGCTACCGAACCAAACATGTTACGTATGTAACTGGTTTCACTACCAAATCTTACACGTAAACATTGATGTATTACAGTACGACATAAAAGATTCTTCTTAATTTCTTAATTACTACGCACTTAATATGGCATAGTGGCTTCTCTGATTTAAGCTATGGCTAACCTCTTCTTTACCGGCAAGCTTAACAAAGCTTAAAGATTGCATTCGCTACCGAACCGCACATGTAACCTACGTACGTAACATTGCCTTCAATCCAAACCTAACACTTAAATACATATTGCATTTGCTACTGAAGCGCGCGCCTCAAGTGTGAGCATGGTTTTAGAATATGTCTACGCTTGGAAAAAAAAATCGAGCAAGGGTGCTTGATTAAATCTTTTTTTCGCTCATCACTTTCATGCAGAGGAGATGATAGACGAAACTTAAGGTTTATTTTGGAGTTGGAAATGATAGAAACATTTTGAAGAAGGAAAACGCGAGATGCCATGTAAACACTTTTCCATTATTTCAGAGATTAACAATAGCAAAAGGTTTGAACATAGATAGCCAGTAGTAATGTTGGGACCCATGATGAATCAAAAGGTAACTGCGTATAGAGTTGATACCACCGAAAAAGCAAATGAAATGCGCGCAAGGTGTACAAGACACGACACATGTTTGAATGTTTGTAAACAATAGTTGCGGACTTTAAACAATGCTGAGTGGCGTCACCAGTGTTACCAACCGTTTTGCTAAGTTATGTTAGTCGGTCCAAGCAAGAATTTATGCCAAATATGGTGCAATTTTGTGCCAGAATTATGCTATTAATCTATCATTATCTCATTTCTCTAATACATTTGAGCTAAAACAACGATGTAATGGAAATTTAAAACATTTATATATTAGGTGAAATGATACAAAGTGACGAACAGACAATATTATAACTAATAATTTGATGATCTTTACATGTTAGGAAACTCGAAATAAAACACCATTTTTCTTTAATAGATCACATACGCAATCACTAGTACACTATTTGATATGCAATCACTATTATACTATTTGACAAATGTGTGAAGATCACACATATAAATGTGAAGAAAAACAACAAATTTTACTTATTACTGCATCATTATCATGCCACTGAGAACCATTTTTCTTTAACAGGTCACATACACAATTAATAAATACTTGAAAATGTGTGAAAATTACTTCAAATATAACATTTTGATATTTACTGAAAAATTAAAACTAAAAAAAAGGTAAACAAACAAACAAACCAGTCTCTACTCAAGAAGAAAAACATGAGTATTTATTACTTGATCATTATCATGCCACTGAAACACCATTTTTCGTTAACAGATCACATACACAATGAATAAATACTTGAAAATTGTGTGAAAATCACTTCAGACTTTAACACTCGCCCCAGTTTTATACCGACACCTTTTATATAGGTGAGCGAGTCAGAGGCTTCTGACATGTCCAATTTAGCAGTTCTCTGGTATTATAGCAATATTTTACTAGAAATAGTGCTAAAGAAGACACATTTCACTGGGCGACACGGCTTCCTCGCCCAGAAATAGATTTTTCCTACGTCAAAATCCCTTTTTGATAATTACTGAAAAAAATAAAACTTAAAAAAGGAAAAAAAGTAATTCTTTACTCATGAAGAAAAAACATTATTAACACTTTACTGATCGTTTGTCATGCCACTGTGGGTATTTATTTATATTCACAAAATTTAACATTCCTTAGTTGGGTTCAAACTTAGCAATTAACTCATTTGTTAGTGCTGCTTTTGAGGCAATTTCACTATGAAGATACGTTCACTATAGCTGTGTATGAAATTGAGGAATTTTCTGCATTTTATTTAAAATTTTAGTGAAAATACATTCTAAAATTGTACTAGAACCCTAAGTGTGAAGGAAATTATGCTAAGCTCCAATTCTTGGGTCAAATTATGCTAAAAAAACATGAAATTATGCTACATTTGGTAGCACTGGATGACGCCAACTAGCGGCGGCTGGCGGAAATAGTTTTGTTTACAAACATCATATGGTCGGGGATCGGAAACTGGTTTTTTGGTTGAAAACAGATACAAAGTTTATTGGAAATTTAGTGGCGAAATCCGATTATGTCGAGTTCTAATACGGTCGTGAACCGGGTCTCTACTGTATATACAAAAAGTTATTTTATTCTAAAAACGTCATTTTGTAAGTGATTCATTATTCTGAAACCCAGCATTTTCAGTTAATTGAAGGCTTTGTGGAATAAAGAATTGGACAATAACGAGTAAAGATAGATTAAACCATTCCCTCCTCAAATTGGTCACACTCATCAGAGTCAGTTATTGCATGAACAGCTTACTTGACTCCATCCTTGTATGTAGGTCAACACTGTAACAGTTAAGCATATTTTTAGTGGGTGTGCAATCCAAGTATCAAGTAGTTTCAATTTATGAAATGGAATCTAATAGAGCATATGTATGAAGACAAATCCATCGGGGTCTTGTGTGAATTGAGAATGTTAGTTCATTGGCCTGGTTAAACTGTTTTTAATTAATTTAAACTCTGTACTAACATTAATCACTTGTAGGACTTTCAATAATTTTTCCAAGAATCACGAAATGTGAAACTTATCTTTTGGATTGAAGGAATATTTGGAAGCAAATAGTATGCTATTTTTAATCGCATTAAATCGGTTGCTTTATGAATGATCTTTGATTTATTGTTTTCTGTTGAACTGGCCAAGAAACAGTGTAAATGTTTTGAATTATCCACATGTTCCCAAGTATTTCCATCCAGTTGTAATTTTTATGGTCATACACCCTATCAAAATTTGAGTCAGGTACATGGATTGACATCATTTATATGCTAATTTTGATATGACAACACTCAGTATTAACTCAAACCCCAAAATTTTCCAGATGCAGGGTGGAAGTCGCAGTAGTACACCAGCGAGTGCTTTAGAAGGAAGAGCGATGTTCCCTCACCCGTCTTCCGTCCCAGGCCAACAGATTCCAGCCTCCTCATACCCTACAATATCAAGCCCTAACACAAGCCTTATGTCTCAGAGTGCCCAACTGATGGCCTTGGGGCATAATATGTTTTCAGGGTCAAAGTTTATGAGTGGAGCACCACCTGAAGCACACCGATATCTTCCAGAATCTTATAGGTTAGCTGCTGAGTCTTTAGATCAAAACAGGTATGGAATAGATTCCCAAAGGATGTCAGCAGATCCTTACAGACATACAAGTGAAGCACCGCGTTTGCCGACAGATTTACAGCGGATTCGCTCAGAATTACAGCGTACAGAGGAACAAAGTTTAGACTCTTATCAAAGATCAAGTGATCCTTACAGAAGTCCGGTGGATTTACAGAGAACTCAAGATAGTAACCTTCAAGAAATTGCTTCTAATGCACAGCGATTAGTGTCAGATTTACAGCGCCTTCAAGCAGATCCTCAGAGACTAGTCACTGAGGCTTTACGTCCACCTGTGTCTGAATCTGTGCGAAGTCCCCAGTCCCCATATCATAGCATAATGACAGATTCTCTGAGGCCCCCCTCTGAGCCATCTCAGCGAAGTTTGCAGGAATCAGTTCGTTCACATGCAGATGCACAGCGCATGGTGCAGGAGAGTCTCAGAGAATATTTTAGTCCTACGCAAAGAACTGTTCCTGAGAGTGACAGGTCACCTACAGAACAAAGAATGATCTCTGAAAGCATGCGATATTCACCAATTGATCCACAAAGATATGGGACAGACTTGAGCAGTCAGCGTATGATAGCTGAAAATTTGCGTATTAACACTGATACATCACATCATCTCAGGGCCGATGCAGAAACTTCTCAACACACACGAGCAGAAACACCACAGCACATAAGAGTAGGAGCAGAAACCCCACAGCACTTACGAATAGGAGCAGAAACACCACAGCACTTACGAATAGGAGCAGAAACACCACAGCACCTACGACTAGGAGCAGAAACCCCACAGCACTTACGACTAGGAGCAGAAACCCCACAGCACTTAAGAATAGGAGCAGAAACACCTCAGCAACTTAGGGCAGGTGCTGAAACACCACAACATATCCGAAGTGGGCTGGACAATATGCAGCATATTAGACCTGGGGCAGAAACTCCATTACATCTTAGAGTAGGTGCAGAGACCCCACAGCACCTTCGAGCTGGAGCTGAAACACCACAGCATTTACGAATGAGTTTAGAAAGTCAACAGCATATTCGTGTTGGCGCAGAAACTCCTCAGCATATGAGAACAGGTGCAGAAACTCCTCAGCATCTTCATGGAGGATTGGATGCTTCACAGCATATTCGTTTGGGTGTGGAAACCTCACAGCATCTTCAAGGAGGAGCGGAAACTCCTCAACATCTTCGTGTAGGATCTGAAACTCCTCAGCACCTTCGTTTAGTAGGAGGAGAAACGTCTCAGCATCATCGATTAGTGGCAGAAACATCTCAGCATCTCCGTTTAGGAGCAGAAACACCACAACATTTGCGAGTAGGAGCAGAAACGCCACAACACCTCAGAGTTGGGGCAGAAACTCCACAACATCTAAGAGTGGGAGCAGAAACACCCCATCTTCGTTTAGATGGAGACAGTTCGCATCACATGCGAGTTGGGTTAGAAATACCTCAACATATTCGTTCAGGATTAGAGTCCTCTCAACATTTGCGAGCAGAAACTCCCCAGCATTTGCGAGTTGGGGCAGAAACTCCCCAGCATTTGCGAGTTGGGGCAGAAACTCCCCAGCATTTGCGAGTTGGGGCAGAAACTCCCCAGCATTTGCGAGTTGGGGCAGAAACTCCCCAGCATTTGCGAGTTGGGGCAGAAACTCCCCAGCATTTGCGAATAGGAGCAGACACACCACAACACATGCGAATTGGAGGGGAAACTCCTCAGCATATGCGATTAGGGACTGAAAGTTCTCAGCATATGAGATTAGGAGCAGAAACACCTCAACATATGAGAATAGGAATAGAAACGGCTCAGCACTTAAGAATAGGTGCAGAAACACCACAGCATATGAGAATAGGGGTTGAAACAGTACAACACATGAGATTAGGAGCTGAAACACCTCAGCATGTGCGAATGAATGCAGATGCTGTCCCTCAGCATCCCCGTTTATATGCAGAAACACCCCAGCATCATCGTTTAGGATCAGATCCTCCTCAACACCATCACCGCCTTGGAGTAGAAACACCTGACCATGTACGTTTAGGCTCAGAAACTTCCCAAGGGCATCCTATGCTGCCTGAGAATCTCAGGGTAACCTCAGAAGCCTCAAACATGGTTCCAGAGAATCTTTGTGTAACAGAACCTTCTCATCAGTTGATGCCTGAAAATCTTCGTATTAATCATGACAACACAAACACATCCAGTAGTATGAGAATGAGCCTTCCACCCCCACCAGAGTCTCCAATGCCTCCAATGCGCTCTCATTATGACTCCCAGTCTCACCGGATGATGACAGAATCTCCACACCCCATCCGAGAGCCCATGCGAGTTGAGTCTCCTCGTTATTCAGATTCCATGTACCGTGGAGAATTAATTCACAGTAACCTTGGCTCTTCAGCTTCTGTGCCTACCACACCAATGTCTGATCCTTCAGCCACACCTGCTCCTTCCCAGCATCAGTTTTACTCTAGCTCTTATTCACAATTTAATCAGTACATTGGTAATGGTCAAGATCGTGATCACAGGGATCTTAGTATTGATGAAGTTGAAGTTAAACCATATCAGGATGTGAAACCTTTTGATCCAGAGTACCCTGGCTCCTTAGTAGTGGGTGAATCAGCAATGCCTTCTACCCCAAAGCCACCCAGACCAAAAAAGCCCAAAGAACCTAAACCTCCTCGTGTACCAGTCGTTCACGCTTGTAACGATTGTGATAAGATTTTCAAGAATAGCACCCAACTCAAGAATCACATGTGGCGCCACACAGGGGAAAAACCTTTTACTTGTGATACTTGTGGCTCTAAGTTTACTCAGCAAGGGAATTTACGAGCACATAAGCGTATTCATACTGGAGAGCGACCGTACCAGTGCCAAGAGTGTAAGTCATGTTTCACTCAGCTGTCCACTCTAAAGACTCATCAGAAAATTCATTCAGATGAGAGGCCTTACAAGTGTGATCAGTGTGAGGCAGCATTTAGACAAATTGCCAATCTAAAGACTCACGCAGTCACTCACACAGGAGAAAGACCTCATAAGTGTGACCAGTGTGAAAAGGCGTTTACCCAGAAGTCAAATTTAAAGGCTCATAAAAATAGAGTGCACTGTGGAGAACCCGGAGCACCCCCAAGGAGAGGACGCAAGAAAAACCCAGCGGCAATTAAGCCCTACAGCTGTTTAGAGTGTGGTGCAAAGTTTACCATGATGAGTAATCTTAGAATACATATGAAACTGCACTCTGGCGAGCGTCCATTTGAGTGTGACCACTGTGGTGCGGGGTTTGCTCAAAGATCTAATTTGAAAACCCATATCCAAAGGATGCATGGAAAAGGCCCAGGACAAGGTAGACGTAAGATACGATGCGATGAATGCCCAGCAATGTTCCGGCTGAAGCGATGTTTGAAAACCCATAAAAAGAAACGGCACCCAATTAAAAGCCTTAAAATAAAAATTCTACGCGAGTCTAAATATTTAATGCAGTCAGGGGGAACTGAAGGAGAAAGTATGGCTGAAAATGAGGATGAGGATGGAGGGAATCGTTCTAATTTTGAACCTATTGTTGAGCTGTGTGAGCCCAAAGAAGAGCCTTATTCTCCAAGTTTTACCAATCCAGAATCTCCATGTGGTGAACCAGGTGAATGGCGTAAAAAAATTTCAAACAGAGTTATTAAAATTGAAGAGGGGGTTGAGGATGAGGAACTTGACGAAGAAGAAGAGGAGGAAGATGAAGATGAAGATGATGATGGTGAAGGTGATGAGGAAGAAGAGGAGGAGGAGGAGGAAGAAGAAGAGGTAGATCGGGAATTACCAGACAAAGAGAATTCCCATGAAACAGAATCAAAAGCTCTTCCACAAGAGTCTCAAGACAAAACTCTAAGTGTTAAATGATTATCTTAGTGCACAATATGATCTTAAATCCCCAAGCTTTCTTAGTCTTTGCAGAACTACAAATTTCCGTTTGAAATCTGTTATTCAAGATATCAAAATACCAGTCCAAAGATAGATAGATTGGTGCTTTAAGAGAGAGTGCACTTTTCTTGATGTGGCCCCAAGAAGCGAATCACACCACATTATGCTATATACATGAGCCAGCAGCAGCAGCACGGGTGTTTGTTTTGGGGGTTACAGGTTGTGTTGGTCAGCATTTCAGGTGGCTAAATTCTGCAGCAGAGGTCAAATGTAGCAGAGCCCAGTCATTGCTTGTTTGACTTACTACTCAGTCTTCATAGGCAATGTAAGATATAATACTTGAGTACATTTATATATATTAATGATAATTTAGAATATTCATGTAGAGAGTTGAAAGTTTTACTTCATCTTTTGATTCAGAGGTTTTGAAGCCTTATGAAATGTTCAAGTTGTTTATATTGTAAACAAAAGCTTCAATGTGTCTTTTTAAGGAGTTAGAAAGTTAACTTGGAAGGGTATTTTAATACTAATAGAGCATTTCTGAAATTTCCTTGACAATTTTAACCAGGTTCACATTTTCTGGATTGGTGAAGTGATCATATGTTGTATCAGTCACAATCAGAAGAAAACATTTCAACTTTGTTGAGTGACTGTATAAATGGTGATTGTGGGAGTACTGTTGTATATCTGTTGCACAGATAAAGGACTTTATTTTCAAGAAACACTGTTAACAACAAGAAGGCTTGGCACCATATTTGTGTAAAATATAAAGTGTCTGCTTAGTGGTAAGTATAACTAACAAGAATCAAATTAAACCACCAGAAATCATGGAGTTAGCATCATAGCAGAATCAAATTCAAAGAAAATTGTCTGGCCTTCCGGAGTTTTCCTTGACAGTTTCATTACATAACACTTAGACAAATATGCCACGTTTATTTGTGCTTTGATAATAATTGGAGTGGCTAGATGAGATCTATTACTGTTAGAATTTAATAAATTCTAGTATGTTTTATTGTGCTGTTTTATCATTTTTAAAAATTAGGATCAGATAGATACAGAATTATTCAAAATAGGTATTTTGAAAATGTAAGAATCTGCAACTGGTGGACATTCAAATTATATTAGTGTAATAGGTTTGCCAGAAAATAACATGTGATTGAGTAGTATATTTTAAAATTTCCAAAGAGTATTTATTTAGGTGAAGTGATTCTTGTCCTAGACTGCAATCAAAATTTGGTCTTTTACTCTAGTGTTTTCATTCTAGAAAGAGGGTAGGGTAAGCCAGTTTCTTGCCAAGACTTGAGACTACAGATATTGTTACTCAAGAAATCTAGGGATAAAGTAAGTCGAACAAGCAAGGGTATGGCTGTAAATAGTTTGTTGTGAGACTCTTCAGCGTTAGTGAGCAGGACAGCCTTTTTTTTCTGTTTTTTTTTTTTCAGCTCCTGGAAACAGCTTTAATAGACCCCTGCCAGTGTTTATCAAAGCCTAGACCTTGAGACTGAGGTTGCAGTGCTTTGTACTTTTTTGTTTTGTATTAATTTTTGTTTTATTCTTTTTGTTTTTTACCTAGATGTGATATGAAGGTAAGGTGCTCTGCACTACTACTTCAAGTTCTCTGAGGTTATGGCTTGTATTTGTGTGGGGTATTTGATCTGATGGCTTTAGAGTGAATGATGTAAGAGTTGACTGTCTGTGTTTGTTGGTTGCGCCAGCTCCAAAGTCTCACTGTTGGTCTTGCAAATCACACTTTAAATATGGGCAGTATTTCAAATGATTTTCAAATGATCTATGGTATGTAGTAAATTGGTAGTGCCAATACAGTAATACTTTGATGGAGCACTTTTGTTGAATATCAACATGACTTTGGTCAGGCGCTCCCAATTTCAACACATGGGGTTTGTGACAAGGTCGGTGCATCCTTGTAGGGGAGGCTCTTTAGGGCTCAGCTACCCGCTACAACTCAGGTAAAGTTGATCCTCATCGACACTCCGTCTAAACATTCATTGAAATCTTGCATTATTCAATCTTGGAGAGTTTGCAGTGTCTTTGTCAGATACTGCTGGGTATGAAGGTACAAAATTTTATCACTTGCTGTTGTACTTATCTTGCCATTCAGTGTTCTATATTTTTTATATACCACTGAAGATTCTTAAGCCACGAAGGACACATCTGTTGGCTTATTGGATATGTTGTACCTAGATGTCTCCAGTTTTGTTTAATGCATTTTTTTTGTAGTTCAGGATCCCATAAATTCATTGAAGTACAGTGTTTCAACAAATATCAAAAAGTGTATGTATACAGTATATATACTATAAATATAAAAGGAAGGGTTACCCTTGTCCATTGCATTGGTTCATGCCACTTCCAGGAGGCTTTTTGCCTGGTCTGATTGCCTTTAAATCCAACAAAAAAGGAGTAGATATCATTTACTAGATTATTTCAGGATTTGGTCAGGAACCTATTGTACAGGGGCGCCTCTAATCCATGATAATTATCATGCTCATGTTCATTCTTTTGATGAACAGTAAGATGATATTGTACTTGAAATGTAGAAGGTGTGTTTTTCTAAAAGTGTAACAAGCTCATTGAGCTTCATATTGGTTTTCTATTGGAATATATTGATTGATGTGACTATAATTAAACTTTAAAGTGCTCATCATTATCCATTAACCAAGAGGATATTGAAATATTGTGTAATTTTTCATCCTTGATATATTTTGTGTATTGAAATGTTATTTTAAATTGTGCATTGAAGTTCTTACTGTTCATTAAAATACTTATAATTTCAGGACATTTTTCTTATATGAAGAGTGACTGAAGTTAGGTCATAAACATTTAATTTCATATATATCAATCACAATTAACATATCCAGGATTTCTATTAAGTGAATTATCAATATTTGAGAGCTGCCCATGGTGGTAAGTGCCTGGCAGTGTTGATGCCCTTTTTGGCAGAGTTGTTGATGCTTAAGACGGGTCCCCCAAGGCTCTACGCAACTGACCGTGACACATATTGGATGCAAAAATTGCTGGTTTTCACCTTCTAAGTGTCTTTCCTCTGTCTTAACTTGGACATATTTTCTTAATTTAAGGTTTTTGACTTCTACTGTGCAAAAAAGTTTAGACCCCTAGTACCTGTAAGACTTTAGAAACTAAATGAAACAGCATATGCAATGCCTCTTTATTACTTTATATAATTAGTAAGATTATAGTGTGTAGAACTTATAGTATTCAAATATATTATCAATCCCATATAGTGGCGGCTTCTTTGGAGGCCTTCTTGTTTGAGGGGTTTTGCATGCCTGTGTTTGTCAAGGCAAATAAGCTCTCAGAGATTATTTGAGTGTGTCTGCTGTGTGTTTATTGCGAGTAGTTTCTTTCTAGGGGACAAAGTGACTGTGGGGTCTGTTCTGCCATACATGACAATTTAACTTATTACTTGATGATACAAACAATTTGAGCGATAAGATCTGTTTTAGTGTATTTTTGTGCATTGCTTCAACAGCAGATTTTGCACCTCTGCTGTGAGTTTTATCATGTTAAAAAGAGTATCATTGTGTAATAATAATAATAGTTCTGGGACTGAATCAGACAGTCTGGAGATGTATACGGTGCATCAAGCTGTTGCCATACAAAGTCTGTCCTGTCATAAGCTCGCTAATGAATTGTTCAAGCTCTCTGTGCTGTCATTTTGGAAAAAATTATTAACCAAGAGGCAGAATATATTTTTTTGGTATCAAGAATTAAAATTTGAATAAGATGCAAATGATATATCATTTGTCAAGTGCACTGATATGTGAAATACGTGAAATTACATTGCAGTCATTAGAGAATTATGGAGGGACTGGACAAAGGTAAGAGATACGGGATCAGGGCAGAGAATTGTTCAGTGCCACTCTGTCGGGTCCAGCTATTTGTGATTTTATTTTGATGTGCGAGTCTCACTTTCATTGTGGCACCAAGTTGATAAACAGATATGGTGTCATTTGAAAATGGGTTTGCACATTTACAGTCTGTTATCAGTAAGAGATTTGTGGTACGGGTCTTTGCTTAGTTAGATATGGTTTAGCCACCCCGACTTTGTGCATTGTGGATTGCTCTTACGTCCTGGGTCCCATTTTTAAATCAGCCTTAGGTTATAGGAGAGGTCCTGATGACATCTTCATTATAATCTGTATCTTGTGCCAAAATGTGGTGTGTAGGCACAAATCTGAGTTTATATCCTGAAAAATCTCATTTGCTCTGTTCAGGCCCCCACGGATGATTCAGGAAAAATTGTAAACACAATATTGTCTTTCCCTGCAGTGTATAGAATACTTTCCTTGCTACATTAACTGAGGTTTGATGTATATATCAGTGTGCGTCTCTGTTTTCTTAGTAATGTTTTATAAAGAAAAATAGTAATAATTACTTATTCATACTTCACAGCCTTGCTTGCATATGCAGTATTGGGAGTACAATCATGTATAAATTTGTAGTGTACTATTTTTAAAAGTTCAAATCTCAGTTTTGTAGCTAGAAGGTTTCTTAGCTGCTGTGGCAAGTTCTTCCCTGATTGTCAAAGTTATTTCTGGTTGGTAGCAAGACAGTGGTTTGTAGCCTGCACATACCAATAAGGTTGAGATGCATAGGTTGTGGCATATCATCCCTCAACCTTTTGGTAACTTTAGCTCCTCATTTTTTCTTAGTCACTAGTCTTACCCTCCCTCTTGTTTCTTCAAGGCTCATCAGTTTTTGTTACTGTAAAGCAGCACTTTCTGTAACAAAATAATTTCATAAAACAGCAGTTTAATTGAATAGCATTGCTGCCTCTTGTTAGATTACTGTACATATATATATATATATATATAACATTTTAAGACTATACAGGCTCCTGTTGTCTTGACTCTTGATCAGAGGTGTCTTTGCTTGTGTTAGGCTTCGGCCAAAATTTTCTTTTTATAACCTTCTTAGCTTGTGATACATTCATTTAGCCAGAGTGCTTAGGTCATCTTTTCAGAATCTAGTCCAAAGACACGAATCAAACTAAATTAATGAACCTTAGTGAGTACTGTAGTAGAATCTCTTATGGAATTTTTCAAAAGATAGATATTATTGTTATGACATTGTGATGCTTTTTGCTTTCTGACTGCATAATGAAAGCACGTGCCAGTTTCAAGAGCCGAAGGTAATTAAATGTGTTTGATGTCGGTTTTGGAGTAGCATCAGTGGAGGTGTAACCTTGCCTTTGGCCCATTATTATCTTTCCATGGTCAGTGTTTCATGAAGTCACTAAGAGTTTATAGCGTTATTTCTATGAAGGAGATTATTATTATATATATTATATTTGCTTTGCATGTAGTACTTTATTTTCTTTATATAAAAAACTTCAAATAGAAGCATTATATCTATGCAGGGTTTAGGTTAACCAAAGTTGATTGGCAATACTATATTTTGTGTACAAATTTCAGTTCAGCTTTACTTCTCATATTAGTGAGTTTCTGATGCTAAGGTAGTTGCTGGTTGGGAGGTTTTAACATATTTGTTGATAAGGAGCCAGAAATTTGGGCAAGAGAGAAAACACGAGTTTATGATGCAATGTGTTGAAAATAGTCGTCATTTCTATGCAAAATTCCAGATTCATTTTCAGGCTCATGAGCTGCAGCTCCAGGTTATGGTTTCTTTCAGATTTTCTTGTCTATGGACAGAAATTCATGGGAATTGTTAACCTGGCTGTATTTCTTTCATGGCAGTATTTTTTATCTTTTCTTTCGTAAAGAAACTATGAACGGTCATTCGCATTAACAAGTGTGTTTGCTGGTTGTGACAAAAGCAGGTTAGTGATCCTGCTAAACTTTTGATTAATGTAAGTTTGTACTTTCTAATTTGGGCTCCACGTTAACGTGATGTAAAATTGGTTTGCTTTTATTTCTCCCATTTTTCAAGTTATTCATTTTTACCATTGTGTGTAAAAGGAGGGCTTTGTGGTGTTATTTCAATCAAAGTTCAATTAGCTAATAAGTTTGTATTTTTTATATATATATATATCTCTATATATTTACAGTAAATGCTGTACATATATAAACCTGCATAATCTTTTAGCTGGTTTGTTAAATATGTTGGATTAATTTTATGAGAAAATTGTTTGAAAATTGAGTGGTAGCCCACCCAGGTCCTTTCATTATTTCACTCCATTGTAAATTTTAATCATGAAGAAATTGTGTTTAAACCCTGTTTTTGTATGTTTATGAATTTTGTTATTTTAGTCAGTAAGCATTGACAGATGCCACTGACTTTGTTTTAATCAGGTTTTATTTGCAGAGTACCAGTAGTATAATGTGAAGGAATGTCTTGAATTGGACTATAGTCAAAAAACATTATAGTCAGTGGTGGTCTCTTGTTATGGATTTATTTTGAATCATAGGTCTTGTTTATTATATAGAATATATAATTTTTATTTCATCTTGCATTTTTATTGATTTTGTTTTTGATATTTTAAACAGTTTAAACTGTTTTACATAGCTTTACCTCTATCAGGCACATATGAATTAAGCTCATATTATGTGCTTGTGCTTCCATTATATGTATCTAATGTAAACATTATTTCAAGAGACGAGTTAGTCAGCTGCAGTTATTTTCAATTCTGATGTCATTGAAACTGTCAGATGAGTTTTATTGGTGGCTGGAATTACTTGACTAGAGACAGACCACTTTCTGTAAAGTAAAGTAGTAGTCAAAAATGCAGTAGCATCATACAGTATCTGATATTTTGACCAGCAACAACCAGCTGGCAGCAGATCTCGCTCCAAAATCTAACACTTTCTTATACATAATACTACTACGCCTGTGCTGGGCATTAGAGAGATTTTATCATCATTGTCTATATATGGAGTTTACATTTTATTATTCCCTTATATGCATGTGTCAGAATTTTCCAAATATTTTTTTTATGTATAATTTTAGATTTAGTTTCTCACATAGCTCTAACACCCATATACTCATTATAATTATTACTATTCATAGTTATAATAATGGAAATTTATTATTTTTATTTAATCTACTGATGCAAGCAAAGGGAGAAATTATTGATATGCTTATACTTTTATCTTATATGCATGAAATACAATATAATTTATCGGTAATGACAATGCTATTGCTGAAAATATGTAACAGTACTACTCTGGTAACTCTTTTGTAATGCAACTAATGTACTTTGTCTATCAATAAAAGATTTAATAACAAATTTGTGTGCCTTAATTAAAATGTTCTTTAAGGATATTGTTTCAAGAAGGTATTGGACCTAAAAATGACTCTGGTCATAAATCTTTTAGAAAAAATAAAGTCCATGATTCCTAGGTGCATTTGTCATTGATTTAGCTTACAGGTATTTCTCAAATAATTACAGAAAATTCGTACAACCAGATACAAAGTATTATTTTACATATGATTAAAGTGCAAAGTCGTCGTTAAAAATTTCAATTCGGTTTTCCTTGTGGAAGATACCGTGTTTGGTTTAAATGTTTACTCAGTTGTTACAGGTTTACTTTGTACGGTGTCTGATTATGAAAATTAGGTTACAGCTACGGGAATATTCTTCTTCCCAGATTTAACCAATTTTTATATGGGGTCGCCGTTATGAATGATTCGTCTCCATCAATTTCTGTCCTGTGCATCGTTCTCATCAATACCTTTCCATAAATCTTCCCCTATACAGTCACGCCATCTCTATCTTAGTCTTCCTTTCTTCCTTCTACCCCACACTTCCATTTCCATCGCATGTCTTCCAACATGATGTTCCCCTCTTCATAACAGGTGTCCATACCATCGAAGCCTTCCCTCCTGTATCTTCTTTGATAGTATTTCAACTACCTTTGTCGATCCTCTTACATACTCATTTCTAATCCTATCAGCCCTTATTACTCCTGACATCCATCTCAACATTCTCATTTCTGCTTCATCCATCTTCTTCTCCGTTTTCCTCACTTGCTCTTTTTGTTCCATATAACATAGCTGGTCTGACCACTGTCCTATGAAACTTTCCCTTCAATTTCAGAGGAACTTCTTGTCACAGAGGACCCCTGATGCAGACCTCCAGTTATTCCATCCTTCCTGAATTCGATGTCTCGCCTCTTGGTCCATGCTTCCATTATCCTCTAATATGGACCCCAATCATGCTATTTCCATCATCCTCAGTAATACTGAAACACATAATTATATTAAGTTTTTTATAAGTCCTCCCTCCTCTCTAAACACAACACAATGTCATCCGTATATAATATGCACCATGGCACTGCTTCTCTAACATCCTTGGTCATTACATCCATCACGATGTTGAAGCTGAATGGGCTAAGTGCCAACCCCTGTGTAATCCAACTCCTATCTCAAATCCATCTGTCTCTCTAACACTGCTTCTCGCTCTAGTATACATCTGAACAATTCTGTCATACTTTTCCGCCACCATCTTCTCCCTTAAACATCTCCATATTTCTTGTCTTGGCACTATGTCATAGGCCTTTTCAAGGTCTATGAATACCAGATATAGGTCTTGTTGTTTTTCTATGAATTTCTCCATCAGCTGCCTTACGCAAAATATTCCATCCGTTGTGCTGCTTCCCTCCATAAATCCTAACTGTTCTTTCCTTATTCTCACTTCCTCTCTTAGCCTGTCATCTATTATTCTTTCCAAAATCTTCAGCATGTGAGACATTACGTTTGATACCTCTATAATTACTGCATTCCTGGACATCCCCTTTACCTTTAAATGTAGTATCAATATCAGATCATACAAGATGTCTACCCCTTCCTCTCCCAAGGCTTTCTAAACTGCGAGTGGGATTATGTCAGATCCTGTTGCCTTCCCATTCCTCATTCTTTTTAAGGTTCTTATCACTTCATCCCTTGAGATCCCCATTACCATTCCCATGTTTACTTGTCCATCCTCTTTTACAAGTCTTTTATTTTCTTCATTTAGCAGTTGCTCGAAATACTGTCTCCATTTTTTCAGGATGTCTTCTTTCTTTTTTTATGACCATACCATTCCTATCTTTCATTAGGTTAGTATGGGTGATGTCCTTCGTTCTTTTATTTCTTATTTTTGAGTTTGAGCATATTACTCAACCCTTCCTTGGTTTCCAGTTCATTAAAAACCTCTTCATAGGCCCTTGCCCAGCTTGAGCTACCACCCTTTTTACTTCTTGTTTCTTTCTCTTAATCTTTCCCTGTCTTCCTCCAACTGTGACTCTTCAAATCTCTGCTTTGCCTCCCTTTTACCCTTCACTTCCCCCCACCTCCTCTCC
>NC_087218.1:72599095-72634564 GCF_015104395.2 Macrobrachium nipponense | reverse complement strand
TTCCCCCCACCTCCTCTCCTCCACCACCAGCTTTTCCTCCCATACTATTCCAGATGTTTCCCTTAGTATCTCCTTTCCATGTCTTCCAATCACTGACGCATTATGCCTCCACTATTCTCCCACATCTTCAATTCCCAGATCAACCTCTCCCAGCACTCTTCTCCTTACCTCTCTCTTCCTAATATTATCCCTCCCTAAGAATTTATACCACTTGATTTTCTTTACCTCATTCGTTTTCATTTCCTTTCTCTTTTCATCGTCAAATCCATACAAAGGAGAGCCTATGTTGGGTGCCCACGTGGTCACCTGGGATAACTACAATTCCCAACTTCCCCCAGTCTTGGTCTCTTGTTAAGGAGGTAATCTATTTGTGTGCATCTACCGTCACTCCTGTATGTTACAAAGTGCTCCCTCTTCTTTTTGAAGAATGTGTTCACTATTGCCATATCAAAAGACATGGCAAAGTCTACTATACACTCTCCATCTGAGTTTCTCTCCCCGATCCCATGTCGTCCATGCACACGTTCAATTACGTCATTTTCATTTCCGACGTGTCCGTTAAAATCTGACCACACTACAATCCTCGCCTGCTCGTTAGTTCTTGCATTACCTCATTCATTTCGTTCCCAAAACAGCTCTTTCCTTCCTCTGTGCGGCCCACTTGTGGAGCATAAGCACTGATGATGTTCAGCGTTT
Organism: Macrobrachium nipponense; assembly: GCF_015104395.2. Lineage (NCBI taxonomy): Eukaryota > Metazoa > Arthropoda > Malacostraca > Decapoda > Palaemonidae > Macrobrachium > Macrobrachium nipponense. Next base: position 72,633,868 of record NC_087218.1, on the reverse strand, counting down.
CCCCTCTAAAACATATTTACACTCACAATGCAGTCATTCTTTCTACTCTTCCGTCAATGCATTCTTCATTTCCCCCAACAGCACTACACCAACACCAACCAGTTCTGCTCATTTGCTCCACTATAGATTAGCTTGTAGCCATCCCCCAGCTCTTTAGCTTTATTACCCTTCCATTGAGATTCCTGCACACACAAAGTATCCAGTCTCTTTATCCTCATCAACTCCGCTAACTCTCTTCCTCTTCTTATCATAGACCCGATATTGAGCTGGCCTATTCTGATCACATTTGAGCTCTCTTCTTTAGTTGCAGCCACTCATGATGCAGTAGCCCTCGCCTTGTCACAGAGTTGGGGCGATGCGTCTGTGCGTTGTTTACGCAGTACCCCCTAGCACTATTCTCATCAATATCACAACTCATTTCATTGGCTCTGACGTGGGTTTTACGGTCAGAAGCCCTTCCTGACACCAACATGTTGGCAGTATTCCAAAATAAATGCTTTATCTTCTGCACATGTATGATATGATGGAGGTTTATGGTTTCTGTTTTCCCAAAAATGGCAATTAATGTTTTAGATATTCTATATGGTGCATATAGATAAAATTGTCTAGTATCCTTTACAGTGGGCCAGGTTTTAATGGTGTTAATCATCGTGCAATGCATCCAACTTTATTATTATTAAGTAGCTTCGCCAGAGCACTGAGCTAGTTAGGTTTCACAGGGATGACTGAAAGGATTTTTTTTTTTAATAAAGTACATATAGTAGAAATATGGAAAGAGGTAATGCTAGGGCGTACTCCGTAAACGACGCACAGAGACATCGCCCTAACTCTGTGGTAAGGCGAGGGCTACTGCATCAGGAGCGGGTGCAGCTAAAGAAGCGAGCTCACATTGGGTTTAGAGTATGTCAGTTAAATGTTGGGTCCATGACTGGGAGAGGTAGAGAATTGGCTGACTTGATGGGAGAAAAGAAAGATGTTATGTGTGTGCAAGAAACGGGGTGGAAAGGAAATAAAGCTAAAGAGTTGGGAGATGGATATAAGCTATATTATAGTGGAGCAAATAAGCAAGGTAGTGAACTGAAGAACTCGGTAATAGAAGTGCATAGAAAGAATGACCGTATCATCAGATTGAAGATATGTCATGGAGGAGAGATTCTGAATATTATAAGCGCATATGCACCACAGTTGGTTGCACAGAAGAAGAGAAGGGAAATTTCTGGAGAGACATGGATGGAATAATGCAAGAACTGGAAGAGCATGAGAGGGTGATAGTTGGGGGCAGATTTGAATGGCCATGTCGGAAGTGAAAATGAGGCGATTGGGCGGGTGCATGGGGGCCATGGAATTTGGGAGAGAAACCCAGAAGGAGAGAGTAGTGGACTTTGCTGTGTCATTCGACATGGCAATAGTAAACACATTCTTTAAGAAGAAAAGGGAACACTTAATAACATATAGGAGTGGGGGAAGATTCTCCCAGATAGACTACTACTTGTATAAAAGGATAAATCTGGTGGAGGTCAAGAACTGCAAAGTTATTCCAGGCGACCATGTAGCCCCCCAACACAGACTGCTATGTATGGATTTGAAGTTGAAAATGGAAAGAAAAACCAAAGCTAAAGGGATAAGGAAAATTAAATGGTACAAATTAGAGAAGGAAGGGGATAAGAAGAGGAGGAGGGTTTTGGAGGATATTGATATAGGGATTGAAGATGTTCAAGAATGGTGGGCACGAAATGCAGCAGTAATAAGAAGACATGGAAAGGAGCTGCTAGGAGAGACATCTGGTATCATATTGGAAGAAAAGGAGAGTTGGTGGTGGGATGAAGACATTGAGAAAGTAGTAAAAGATAAGGAGGAGGCAAAGAAAAGATGGGAAGAGTCACAGTCAGTGGAAGACAGAGATAGGTTCAGAGAGAAAAACAAGGTGGTAGCCCAAGCTAAAGCAAAGTCGTATGATGATGTGTATAATGAGCTGGGAACAAAGGAAGGATTAAAGAAGATGATCAAGCTATCAAAGGCTAGAAATAAGAGCACCAAAGATATTACACATCAAACAAATGAAGGATCAAGATGGTGTAGTACTTAGAAAGGAGGAAGACATTGTGAAGAGATGGAAAAAATATTTCGAACAGTTGTTAAATGAAGAAAATAATAGACTAATAAGAAAGGATGGGCAATTGAACATTGGCATGGTAATGAGGTTTTCTAGGCAAGAGGTACTAAATGCACTGAAGAAGATGAAGAATGGGAAGGCAACCGGAGCAGACATGATTCCGGTGGAGGCATGGAAAGCATTAGGAGATGAAGGAGTGGATATACTGTACGATCCTATGATAAAGATCCTTGAACAGGAAAAGATACCAAATGAGTGGCGTGGGAGTATATTGATCCCAATTTTTAACAGGAAAGGCGATGTCCAAGAGTGTGGTAATTATAGGGGCATTAAATTGATGTCCCACACTTTGAATATACTGGAAAGGATGATAGATGCTAGACTGAGAGAAGAAGTACAAATAGGTAAAGAGCAGATGGGATTTATGAAGGGAAGGGGAACAACAGATGGTATATTTTGTCTGAGGCAAATAATGGAGAAATTCGGGGAAAGACAAAGGGACCTACATATGGTATTCATTGACCTTGAAAAGGCTTATGACCGAGTCCCGAGACAAGAGGTATGGAGGAGTCTGAGGGAGAAGATGGTGCCAGAGAAGTATGTGCGATTGATACAAGAGATGTACCGGAATGTATTTACCAGAGTGAGGAGCAGTGTTGGGGAGACAGAAGGTTTTGAGGTGAGAGTAGGATTACACCAGGGGTCGGCTCTGAGCCCATTTATCTTTAACCATAGTGATGATGTTAATAATAGAGGAGTTAAGGAGACAGTACCATGTAACATATTGTATGCGGATGATATTGTTCTGTGTGCAGAGAGCAGGGAAGATCTGGAAGTGAAATTGGGAAGATGGAGACAAGTACTGGAGGACAGAGGAATGAGATTAAGTAGATCTAAGACAGAATATATGTGTACCACCACTGAGGGGGATGATAGAGAAAGTATTCAGCTTGGTGGAGAGCAAATAAGGAGAGTTGATAAGTTTAAGTATTTGGGATCTTTTGTTAACACTGGAGGAAGTATGGAAGAAGAAGTAAAACATCGGGTACAGGCAGGCTGGAACAACTGGAGAGCGGCCTCTGGAGTTCTTTGTGACAAAAGAGTGCCGCTTAGGTTAAAAGGAAAATTTCACAAGACGGTGGTAAGAACAGCAATGCTGTATGGTACGGAAACAGCAAGCATGAGAAAAACAGAGCAGAAGAAGATGGATATATGCAGAAATGAGAATGCTTAGGTGGATGTCTGGGGTGACAAGAGAGGATAGGATCAGAAATGACTACATAAGGGGGTCAACTAAGGTGGTGGAAGTATCAAAGAAAGTGCAGGAGGGGAGGCTGAGATGGTATGGACACCTGTTGAGGAGAGATGAGGACCACGCTGGGAGACATACTATGGGGGTGGAGGTGCAAGGAAGAAGAGGGAGACCAAGAAAGAGATGGAAGGACTGTGTGAGAGGAGACTTACATGAGAAGGGAATTGAGGCAGAAGCGCAGGATAGAAATAGATGGAAACGGCTCATCCGAAATGGCGACCCCATATAAAAATGGGAACAAGCTGGGAAGAAGATAGTAGATTTTATTAAAGTATAGTTCTTGAAAAAATTTATAATTGAGTTAGTTAAAAATGATGGAAATTCAGATTAAATATTTTTCAACTGTCTTTTTTTCATTTTGTTGTCAAGTATATTTGAACATTCCCACAAAAAACCTAACTATTTTTGTTGTTTTGCAGTTTGTATATAAAGGGATTAAGTCATTTGGGCATTTAATTTAATATCTACAGTTCAAACAATTGACTAATTACTTGCATTGTACATTTGATATGATATATTCATATATGTCAACATGGGTATGATTTAACTTGTAACAACTGTATCATGTTTATTGTTCCTTATATTCTGGCAAATAGTTTTTGGGATTATAATCACAATAGAAATTTTCGTGTGATTTTGTCAAAGTAATTGCAGCTTTAGCTACTTTTGTGGCTTTTCATTTCCTTTAATGAAACATATTTCTAAATTTTTACCATTTTATAATTTGAGAAGTGAAATTTTTTGGTTGAGTATTTTTAGTTAGTAAATTTCAAGGGTTTCTGTGGCACTTCAAGTCACTAAAAATTACAAATATCTGTGAAACATTTTTAATAATTTTAATGGCTGATTCAGTTGCACACAATTGTGCTATGAAAACAGGAGCACTAGTCAAGGAAAACTGGTGTTTTTTGTTTTATTTTAGCAATGTGGCTTTAAATCTTATATTTTCTGCATTTTGTTTTTCTGTTTTCTGAGGTGTTGGCATAGTTTTATTTAAATATTTAAAATGTTTACAAGTTTATAGTTTATGCTTACTCTAAGAAGGCAGTAGCCCTGGTATCAGGGTAAATTTTTTGACATTTTTAGATTCAAAGTCGGTTGGCTCTAATTGGTAAAGATAAGATTGTTTATAAATCAATCTCTGAACAAAAAGTACCTTCTTGGCGAATCACTTGCTTCAACATGATATATATATTAGAGGTGGTTCACCACTTTCAACCTGAAAGTGGTTTGGGAAGATTTAAAAACTCTAGTACACACACTAAGGCCCCCATTTAGAATGGGATATGAGGCTATACTGACATGACAGTTGCTTTGTACAATGCTCAAGTTGGTCTGTCAGCTCCTTAACTTGTTTGTGATCATTTCTATCAAATTCTATGCATTTTTACGTTTGACTTTTGTATTTAGGGGTGTCTCAAAGATTTGATGTTTGACCAATGGGTACATGATGATATCTAATCTCTAGGTCAGTTTCTACATTCTTTTTCCACTTCACATTTTTATCAAACACAACAATTGTCATCTTTTTCATGGAGAATTTGAAATCTACTAATGGGGCCATGTTTCCTGCATACTAATTGAAAGGCATGGTCTGTTAGAAAGGTTAAAATGAAAATTGACAGGTGACAACATATATTTATGTAAAATGTTTTGAATAGAGTACCTTCATGTAGTGTCTTGGGCTTTCGTTATATCATAGGAAATTACTGTCATTTGTTTGCATCCAAATCTTCTAGAGATGTGATTTTCCAGAAGGGATAGTGGATCTATCGTTCTGTGATTCAAATGAGGTAGGCATCAATATTTTCAAGTATGATACCATGCAAGTAGTGCATTTACCATTTTTTCCTAACAATTTGCAGGGGCAGCTTGTTAGGGAAATTGGTCTGTAGTTGTTAATATTACTTGATTTATTGATTATGATAATGAAATTTAGGTTTCGAGGACCAAGTTCTGGAAACCCATTACGATTATTAAGAAAACAAGATTTAACTAATTATGCTAGATATTTGATAACGTCCTATCAAAACAAATCTTCTAACTTCCAAGTGCAGTTAGGTATGTTACAACTTGAAAGTGCATCATCTAATTCTTGCATACTAAGTTTTCTGTTGTCGTATATACTATCTTCTGCCATACATATTTAAATTGAGTGAGTTTGATTCTCTTAATTTTATGAAAAAATTTTTACTCAATTTTCTCTCACAAGATGTTGGCAGATTTCCTGGGTGTTAAGAATCTTTTTTTCCCTTTTTTAATAATAGGAATACATATGCTTAAGGCCAAGCCTTAAGCATATGTATTCCTAAACAAGGCTGTTAGGTAGTTACCTGCCGGTCCGGTCGTTGGTATAGTCCCTCCGACCGGACATAGACATTCCAATCTGGTTTAGCCCAGGTAGCAGATTGAGGGGTGGAATGAGGTGGGCAGTTAGCGTAAAGGACCTCAGGTTTGTAGTTAGGAAAAAGACAATTTATTTTCAAAATTTGGGATTTGTTCTTACACTACTATATACAAACCATTGGTCCTTTACAATAGGAAGACTTGCTGAATGCTGATTGGAGGGTGGAATCTGAGTGATCTATGAACCGACTGGGGGTTCCGCCTACCTGCGATTTCCTTCCTGGTTGTAAGAGCTAGGAAAGGAATCCAGCCACTGACTACTGATTAGAGTTAAGAACTGCAAGATCATAGTCAGTATTCTTGGCTTACTCATAAGGGAGCAAATATGTGCCCCTTAAGAGAAAGCTAAGAACCATATGTCGGAGACTAAAAGGCAAATGCAAGCTGTGAGTTTGTCTTATGTCCAGGTGCCTCTTCCCTCCCATGTGAAGGGAATGGGCGTGAGTTACTCCTCTTAACTAATCAAGAAAATAGGTAGGTTACTCCAAGGAGTGTCACACCTGCATCAATCGCTCAGTCCAGCATGTAACAGTCCACATTACTCTCCCCCCCGAAGGGAGAGTAGGATGAAAGAGAGCAAAGGGGGAGCCAGTCAGCTCAATCATACCGTACGAGGCGGGATGCAATACTATCCAATAAAGGAGCTGGGTAAGATACACTACTTTTCGAGTAGCCACCATTGGTCCCAAGGAAAAGTGTCCAGGGGCCTGTGGGTAACATCCCGAACCGACAGGTTCTATGGAACGTGAGGGAACGGGACAATGCCCGACCTCAAGACCTTTTCAGGGGAAGTGTACCATTGCCATCAGCAGCAGACTTGTACTTCTTCCTGGTCATTTCTAGAAGTTATCAGATATTGAAGACTAAGCTTGTCTGGAATGCATCTGGTTGACTGCCCGATCGGGTGTGTTGTTGCCCCCTGGATCACCTGCACTGTCAAGGAGAGGCAAGTCCTTGCTTATTGACGTGTGCCACTATTGTAGTGTTGATCATCAGTTGATCATCAATGCTACAGTGTCTCATCCCAGTCTCCCGCAACTCTCGGAGAACCACGAAGGCAACCTTGAGTTTCAGGACGTTGATGAGAAGGTGTTCGTCTTGAAGTTCTCGTACCAGTGCAGCTTCTCTCGGTGTATGTCCCTTCCTCTGTCGATGCCTCCGACTCTCCTGGGGCGTGACGATGAGACATGGCCGAGCAGATCGTACTAGCGTTCTAGTAGGACTCGTGTACCAGCCCGCACAGGTAGCAATTCCTCTGCTTAAGCTCGAAATCGAACCTCTTCACAGTCATCTGGGTCTTCAGATCCCAGAGACACTCGAGGAGTAAATTTCCGTCCTATGAAAACCATGAACAAGAGTTTACTTGGACCAAACAAACGTTGGGATCCCTCAAAGACATATCCCACGCGAATGCGCTCAAGCTGAGACCAGGTCAAACACTTGTGACACCTGTGGAGCAGTCGAGAGCCCGACGGTGTGTCGTGAACTGGAGGACTGTTTCTGCGAGGACGAAGTGGAGACACTGGCAGTAGGACTGTGAATGGCTATCTCACTATTAGAGGCAAACATAGCTCGTGTTGTCTCTATCCCTAACCAAGTCTGTCTAAGAAATTGTTCAGGGGAGGAAGTCTAAGACCAGTCTTAAACATTCCCGAGATCTTCTCTACGAGAAGGTCCGGTTATGGGGACCGGTCTGACACGACTTCACAATACCTATGTTCAGTTTCCTCTTATACTTCTTCTGTAGCTTGAGGAGTAGAAGGAATGAGAGAGGGGCATCGGATGCTTTCATTCCCACTAACAACGCCGTTGTCAGGGGGAATGAGCCATGATCTTGTGTCAACCCATAGTGACAGCAAGGGCGTAGTCTTTGGAGAACTCAATCCCCGTGGTGAGGTGCTTTCCTGATGGATATGCACGGCTCTCTCATAGCTGTAGCAGCGACGTGGCTAGCAGAGCCAAGGCCACCAGCAACACTGCTACTAGCCTGATGAGGCCATGCATCATCTCCAAGGCACCTCCGAACCCTCTTCGACCACAAAAACTCAAGTAAGGAGGGCCGAACAAGTGAGCTCCCGCTATTCTCTGGGTGTCTTGCCTCAAGGAATGGTGACAAAGTCCCTAACCCCTGTAGAAGAATCCAAATTTTTCACAAGTGGGACCGAGCCCTAGTTTGAGTCCTGCTCTCGCCCCGTGTCACTGCCATGGAAAGGACAGCATCCCTCATTGGCTGTGGATGATGTGTGGCCTCCCGTAGGAGGTCGTACATTCGGAGATTCGTACGAACGAGATTCTGACACAGTCTCTGTCCCTTGAACAGAGCCCATGGGAACAGAGATTGGAGAACAAACCTTGGTTTGGTCTCCAGAGGCATCCTCCACTCCAAGACCCTGATTGCTGGGAAGAGAAACTCGGTCCCTACTTTCGGAGAAGTGAGAAGGCCAATGGACAGGTGCAGTCTCCCTAACACTGAGTTTTCCTCCAGGACAATTACCAAAAAGGAAGCAGCGACTCTAGTCACTTGTGACGAATCACAAGTCTAGGTAGGAGACTGCCTGAAGGGCTGCCAATATGGTACTCTGCTGCCGAGTTGCTATATCCTGTCGAGAGAGATTCTCTTGCCCGTCAGTTATGCAAAGACACACCTGGAACCAGGTAAACTAGGTCTGGTTACCTGGCTGTCAACAGGCTTCTACAGGACCAAGTGTTAGCAGGACTGGTAGAAGGACTTGCAATAGAGCTGGGTAGTAGCCCCTCTATCCATAGCAGCACTAGTAGCATGGTAGCATTGTACCGTGCTAACAGCAGCTCCTGCCAGTCAGCAGCACTGCTCCCCATCCAGGAAGATCATGCACCAACTCACAGACCCCAAAAGGATTCGATGCGGGAGGGACAATCTCCCGAAGAGGATGTCATGGCTGCTTCTCCAAGATCGTTGCGCTGACGGATCAGTGCAACGTCCTCTGCATTTCGGGGGTGTCCAAATCCCTTGGTAAAGGCCCAAGTCCTTCCAGGGATCGTTCCCGATCTGCTCCTCTGTCAGGAGGAACCAAACCAGACCCCTTCGATCCATATTCAACGACTTTGGCGTACGATCGTTGGAGTCCTGGGACTCCAGGAATGTAGGCTGCCATTGCTAAATCCCGTGGAGAAGTCTCTACGGGGTCCTACCATTTACTTTGCCCCTCCTGATGTATCCTGAGAAAGTAGAGGGAATGGGAGAGATGAATCAGACGCCAACACTCCTCCTAGCAGCGGTACTGCCAGGTGGGGTGAGACGCCCCTGTACCAACCCGCAGTGGTGACAAGGGCATGTGTCTAGGAGACCGCAATCATAATGACAATGCAGACTCCCAAGAAGACTGCGACTGTTCTCTTTGCTCTGCAGCAGTGCTGGTAGCAGGACTGACAGCAGCGCTGATGGGAACTGTAGTCTTCTTCCGAGCAGCACTGCTGCTCATGGAGACCCGGTTCTCTACCTGGTGAGAACTTGCATCCCCCTCATGAAACGTCACAGTGCTCTTCGGGGCCGAAGCCCCTGATGAATAGGACTGAATGGGGATCTCTTGTTCATTTTTTCCGTTGCTCCTACTGATGTGGGAGGTGCAACAGCCATGGCTCCCGACGAAGAACCAATCTTGGTCTTCGCTGAAGGGTTCGCATTTCGTGCCACCACCAGTGGATGTGCCGCCCCCTTTGGAAGGCAGCACACTCGGATTTACTCGCCTACGTGACACTGACATGGCTCCGGTTCCTCTGGCAGCGCCAGCAGAACTCGGAGTTGGATTGTGAACCGTAGTTCGTTCTCCAGAGACTGCCGAGGCTCTGGCCTCTGAAGGTGGAGCTTCGCTTCCCTTTCCCGAAGGAGAGGGAGAGCCAATGAGAAAGCCAAGTGTCTTCTTCCCGGAGGAGTGCAGACTCCGAGAAGTTTCGGTACGAGACTTCTTGGGGGGGGTGGGAGAGACGACCCTCTCCTTAGGTCGAGCGACCTTCGGAGGAGAAGGGGAAGAGGAGGCAGACGAAGATGATGATGAAGATGAATCCAAAGAGAAAGACGATGACACCTTCCTAGTTCTCTTCCTCCTCAACTTCTTCAAAACCTTTTCCAGGAACGATACGAAGGCACTCCATGGAACACTGGCGGAGGCAGGCACGCATACCGGGATGACGATGATAATGGCAATAATTGTAATACTAGAGTTGAATCGTATACCTTCACTCCCCTTCACAGCACTACTGCCTGGGGAGTGAGCCAAGCCCTTGCACCAACCTACGATGGCAACAAGTGCGCAAATTCAGTAGAGCGCGATCGTATAGGCGATGCGAGCTCCCGAGGAGAATATGATCTTCTCCCCGCTCTGTATGGTAGAAGTGCTGGTAGGTACCGATGTCATACGAGCAGCGCTGCTGCCTGTTGAGACGCAGCTGCCTCCTTGGCGAGACTTGCAACAAACTCGGTCACGATTGTTCTCACCATGCTGCAGAAGTACTGTGACTACAGGACTGGTAGCAACCCTGGTAGTTGCCGATGCCTTACGAGTAGTGCTGCTGCTTGCACGGATGCGGCTCACTACCTGGCGAGAACTTGCAACACCTTTATAGAAGTTGAAGGGGATCCCCCCATAATAGCCTGTACTATTGCTTCTATCCCATGGGCAGATGCAATGCTAAAGGCTCTCGACGAAGAACCAGGTTTGGACATGGCTGGGGGGAGGAGGGGGGTCGAGCTCTCTTGTCCCGCACCACTGCTGCGATGTGAAACTGAAGCCACGTCTCGGCAGTGGATGTGCTACTTCCCTTGGAGGTTAGCACATTCAAGGAATCTCGCAAACGAGATCTTGACATGGACCCAGTTCCGTAGCGTGTGCCCTTGGAACTCGGGGCTGGAGAACGGAACATCGTCCGAGCTCCAGAGGCTCCCGAGTCTTGTGCCCCTAGAGGCAGAATCTCGGTTCTTGCTCCCGCAGAAGTGGGAGAGCCGACGAGAGCGCAGCTACTTTCCTACTGGAGGTGGAATGCAGACCCCTCGAAGTCTTGTACGAGACCTCTCGAGGGAAAGGCTCCCAAGTCTCGTACCCCTAGGGGCCGAGCCTCAGTTTCCGGGAGAGCCAGCTGCTTCAGGAGGAATGCCAGCCTCTCGAAGGCTCATGAAGGCTATCATCTGCTTCTCAGTCTCCCACCTTCAAAGGGGAAGGAGAGGAGAAGGCAGATGATAACGACGACGAGGGGGAAACAGGCAAAGAGAAGATCCAGAAAGGTGTCGTCGTCTCCGTCTTCAACTTCATCCTTGATAGCTTCTGTGGGATCGTATCCAAGCCATCCTCTAGCCCGGAGGCAGGAGCAGCAGCAATGCCAGGAACAAGTCCGTGAGCGGGAGCTGGTCTGGGAACAGGAGCTGTGCTGAATGACGCGGATCTTGCAATATGCGCCTGGCAGTGTGGCAGGAACCCAGGACCGGCAGGAGCAGTGCTGGCAGAAGTGGGTCTTGCAACCATACACCTGGCAGTGTGGCACTGAGAACTGCCCATCGGCAGTTGATGTCCACCGCCTGGTAAGGAAGGGAGGGGGAGAGGCGAGGCAATCAACCTAGGATGTCGTGGATGTGGTTGCAATATCAACTGAGGGAGTGGTTGCGCTGCTTGAACCGCTGTGACGGTTACTAAGCAGCACTGCCACAGAGTCACGAGTCCCAGGGAAGACCAAGAAGGGGGAAGAGCAGTGATGGTATCAGGACCGGGGTCTATCCTCCAACAGGTCTTCCTTTAATTGAAATTCACTTGCCACATTTATACCAAATACAAGTCTGAAAGTAATCATATTAATAAGCTAAACAAAAATCACACTCATGCTCCCGGTGACGATGAGCAAGGGCGTGGGGTTAGACATGGACAAAAATCACAATTAAAGTAATTTGCATTTTATCCACAACAAAGAAATAAAGCATGTATGCTGATAAATATGCTCACACTCCCGGCGACAACGGACAAGAGCGTGAGGTAAAACATCCATGTACTTTGTACTCGCCCTATTAACAAAACACTACATTCACGCTCCTGACAACGATGGGTGAGGGCATGAAGATAGAAAAAACATTAATAAAAAGACACGGACATGACGCATCTCGTACCCTAATGGGGGGGGGGGGGGGGGTTCAGGTACAAGGTTATACAGATTGCATGATTCTATCATAACACAGTATCACAACAAAAATGTATACGGCAGTTGCAATACACAGGTTTGCCTTCAGTATATCACAAACTCATCGCAACAACAATAATAATCCACAATAAGAAACAACAAAGAAAAATCCCACCGGGATTAGAAGAAAACTACATCAAACAGTCTTGCAGAGAGCGATGTCGGCCAAAAGCAAATTGGAATGTCTACTGCCGGGGACAGTCGAAGGTACCACCAACCACCAGGTTGGTGGTACCTTCGAAGCCAGTTCGGCTTCGCCTTAACATATTCCTCTAGCAAAGGACTGAGGGTTTGTAATATCGTGTAGGAACAAATAAATCTTTTCTAAATTTTTTATGCAGTTTGTTGTTTATTTTTTGTTTCCAATGGGGTCTCTTAGAAATGGATGAACTGTTGTGTGTAATGCATATTTTCTAAGCCTAGCAGCTATATAAGAATCCAGATAAATTAGTATTTGTTCATTACAAACCATTAATCAAAATGTCTATTGTGTGTAGAATCATCTCTGTCACAGCATGTTTAACCTTGAACAGAACACACTTATGGCACTAACTGTTTGTGCACCTGCAGTGCCACCATTATCCTAGTTTGTTTATCAGTCTTTTGTCTTGGTCTAAGTATTACTTAGTTTTTTTATTTTCTTTTACTAATTCTTGCCTTTGTATTTTTTCTATTATGGTGGGTGTGTGTAGGGAACTTATAATGTGTGTAGGGAACTGATGGTTGCCTGTTTTACTAAGCTTTACTTACAAAAGGACCTGTTTTTTTCCCTTGGCTGTATTATTTTTTAAAATTTGGGGCTTTCTTTCAGGTTACTTCTCATTTGTATACTTTCTATTGATTTTTCATTTTCACAGTATAATTTTCTCTCACATAACTCAAATTTGTCCTCCTGTTTGTTAAACTTTTTCTTGGTTAACTGGAATACTAGGTAAATGCTATTGAAGAATTAGTTCATGTAAGAGGTGTTCATTATGTTCAACTAACACAGTGGAAGATGAAACTGCAAGAATCAATTGCCAACTGTCTGATAATTGTCCAACAAGACCTAATCTTCCAGATGGACATCAGTTAAGCCTATGATCTTTGGCTTCCTGCTCAAACCAGTATGTGGTGTTCCCTAGTATCCTTCTTTGAGTTAACCACCAATTTGCATTCATGCTAACCATTTGCTTCCAGATTGCTATAAAAATGGACTTACCTTAAGCAACAGTTTCAGTAGACTGATCTTGTTGGTCTGCATTCTTCCAAAATCAGCTGTTAAGAGTGCCTTCTAAAGGCCTGTCCACACGAGCGAGCCTGATCGGCGTGCTCCGGGGTTGACGTGCAAATTCTGGCGAGCTTACCCGTGAATGTTGTCCACACAGGTGAGGCGATGGAGAGGTGGGCGTACCCGACGGTGCCAATAGTGTGTTCAGTGCGGTATGATAAACATGGTGCCTACCGCAAAGAAGGTAGTGTAACATGATAATTGCATTGTGTGATGAAAAAGAAGTGAATATGGTGCAAAGAATGGCTCAGTACAAGAAATGTATATGGTTAACGTACGTCTGCCAGGGTCGAAGTTCAAGCCATCGGGCACCACCATGGTGATTTCGCTACAAGACCCATCGGGCAATTTGACGGTTTGCCTGTCAAGTGTGCCCGGTAGAGGGGAAGTCCGCCGATCAGGCCCGATCGTGTGGACAGGCCTTAAGGCAGCCTCTAGGTCAATTTGTGACTAACGTACTAGAGCCTGGACCTTAGCCACCTCTACTACTATTTCCAGCACTACAACGAGGAGGGGCCTATTACTGGAAGACAGTGGATGCCACTTCCTGGCAACCCAGGCACATCTTCACCTCAAAGTCCATCATCAGCAGTTTCTTATTATCCAATGTCTGCCATGAACGCAGCAAAGGCTGGTCATTCCCAATCTTTAGACCCTTTAGACCATACAGGCAATTCAATTAATGGAAAGGTCAGAGACTAGGAGTCATGACTTCCCCCATGGAAAAATAAACCTCAACAATCCGGAGACTGGCGGACTTGGGCACAGTGGGGACTATGTTGCTTCTCTTCCTAACAGATTAGTGGCTGAGGTTACATATACAAGATCCAGGACTGGGAGGCCTAGCCAAAAAATAAATAAATAAAAAATAGCTTTGAAGAGTCTTACTGCATTAGGTCCAACCTTTGGTACTCCAACCTCTTCAAAATTAGTCTTGTAAAATGCTTAATTGATAGGAAAGGGGTCCTTGGCAGCACCAATGTCATCTCAGCAGAGGTCCCCTCTTCAAAGGACATTTCATTTGCTAGGTAGAGCAACTATGCTTCGTGTACGTTTGGCATCATGCCTCATGCGTGAAGATGTAAGATGTTAGTCAAGGAATTGGGGTGATCTGCTTACCATGCTTACCAGTCTCCACATCACCCTCAGCTTGACAAGCTCACACCAGCAGAGGAAGTTGCCCTTCAGGTAAGTTTCTTTTACCAGAGCTGATCCTATTTTCCCTACAGAGCCAACAAGTCCATTATCGGTGCCCTTTTGCTGCGCATCAGGGCTCAAGTCCAAGGAAAGTTCCTATACCAGCACATTTAGGGGAATGAAAAAGCAGATTCTGCCACTAAATAAATTAGCACGCAATATTACCCCACCAACTTCATATGTCCCTGTATCAGAATGTATGGCGTCTGTCAATCTTTAATATATCAAGGTTGGCAAACAAATTGGTCTTCAGTACCAATATCAAATGCAAAATATAAAATCTGAGGTTTACCCATTGGGTTTCATCGTCTCAAAAAGCAAGCTCTGAAGAAGTAATCTTAGCAAGACTCCACACAGGTCAAACTAGATTTTCTGATGGTCATCAACCATCAACCCCGACATTCTGACTCAACGAAATGTAATACCTAGATGCCAGGTTCCCATGACTATCCACTCGTTAAATTGGATTCAAGAGACACTTGTTCTTGAGATCCAACATGGTCAGGAATTCTCACCGAAGGCAAAGATTTCCGACTTAATAAAATTGTAATTTTCCTAAGCAGTTTTTTTTTTTTTTTTTTTTTTCTCAGGTTAATTCCTGGGAACCACACCAAGCAGAGCCTTTGCTAGGCTAGGTCTGGTTTAATTACTAATCTTTCTTCCTATTCCTATCCTCGGACAGAACATGAAACCACCCCTCCCAACCCCAGTTACCATACCGTCAGGTGGGGCTTATATCCGAGGGAAATTTGAATTGTGGCAAGGGAATGGAGCCAACCCATGGGTAGTGATGGTGCATAGGCCATGCTATCAGATGATCTTTCTGGAAGAACACCTACAATTTCTGAGCTGTTGGGAAATCCCTAACTCGATTCAGTCTCATCTAAAATGGAGAACGGAATTATTGAGGAAGTGATTTCAATTTTCTGAAGCGAGCTCTTCATTATCCTGAAGCTCAATGGCCGCTAGTCATGTCTAATCAGCTGGAATGAGTTGGAGAGCTAACTTATTCAGGATAAAAATGACTTGAAAAGTAAGAAGACCCACCAACAAGAAAGATTTCCTGGCCTGCTAAGACCTTTGAACTGCCTTTTTCCTCAGCCAATCCATCCAACATCAAGGCAGTATGCTTCAGCATGTCAACCACTGCAGGCCGTTACGAGGATGTATACTGGTATACATGCCCAACACCAGTTGTCAAGTCACAGCTGTATCCCAACCAAAATTATTCAGAAATTGGAAAACCTCATTCAACTACCCAGAATTGTAACTGTTCCAGTTTTACAGCACTTGGCTAACGACGCCATTAACCAGATTTTTGGCATTGGTAAGCAAATAGTGGCACCACCAAGCAATTTATTGTCACTTACAATGTCAACACCACTTACCCCTAATTTCCCTGTGATTCTGGTTATCGGCGGTCAGCCGGGAACGGATACCCCTCCCCCCCCTTACCAGGGACTGCCTGTACATACATGAATATTAAAATCCTGCAGGAGAAAGCATAGCTATCAACGGACAGTCTGCAACAACTGATGTACACCCTTTGCCTGCATGCAATCACACATCCTCTCCCCCCACAAGGTATGGCAAGTGGCACTAAGGAACGTGGTCTCATGAAGTTGATCTTGTTTATTTGGTTCAGGGTTCAACCATGCCAGATCTGCAGTCGGTAATTGTCGTAACAGATGAATATAGTAGACAGGACAAATATACATCAGATAAAGTACATTCAAACTATAAGCTATACTACTAGACCTGCAAGCATTTGATACACTTATTGGTATGAAGGGTTATGTCAGACAAACATACCACCATTGCTTTCCTTGGGAACACAGGAGACAGAAAACCTGTTACTTGTTAGTGGTATTGTCTTTGCAGAAAAACCTCAATAACTCAAAAGGTTCATGTAAGGGGCAAAAAATATTGCAGTCAAAATGAGACAGGTTTGCCACTGCTTCTAGCAACATGCAGAATCTGGCTGCAATCATACACCTTTCTTCGTTCCCTCTTTGTCCACTGTAAGGATTACTAACCATACTTCTCTTGCATTCAACTGAAAAGTTGAACTGTAGTTACAAGTTAGGCCTTCGGACCTGATCTGAAGTCATTCAGTCAACCAGAACCACTGTCTTGGTTAATCCTTAATGGTTCGGCACCATTGTATTAATGTTGCAACATACGATTTGGATGAATTGAACAGCCCATAAACGACTAATGGCATATTCACCGATTCAGCTCAGGCAGGAAGATCCGTCATCTTCTTTCAAGTGTAATGAATAATATATGCATGCTGCTTGCGAAATTTCACCTAGTGAATAGACTGCTGCTGAAACCCTACTAAGTATCTTTAACATTCTCCTGCACATATAGTAAAGGTTATTTTCATAACTTACATAGCAACTATTTGGATTAATTTGGATCCCCGAGTATGTTTTTACAAAGGAAATTTCAGGATGCCCATGCAGCAGGCAAACTGATACTACTCTGTCATGGACAAATGCCGTCCCAGCCAGATATTACTGAATATCTATCACTCACCTATTTTGTATGCATTGACAATTTAAAGCAAAATTAGCACTACCCATATTACTTTCTTACATATATAATCATCATTGAATTCAAACCCTTCAGACCAGACCACAGCACATGTTTTACTTCAACTGTGACCTGCTAATAAGCTGCCAACAAGTGCAGGTGCTCAATATTATTGCTTTTCTGTATAACCTTCATGAATTATCATATATTATTGCTTTTCCGTATAACCTTCATGAATTAATTATCAATCCTTAAAAAGAACAGGGAGAAGCAGTTACAAGCAAAAATTGAGTGTACTTTTCAGATATGCCCATTATAATTACCTATAGTAATCAAGTTACAGTTAGCAATCAGGACAAAAGATACTTCAAAATTTACCCATACATCTTTATTTTTTAGACACTAGCCTGTACAGGTGGTTCATAGTTGTCAGGGCGATCAACCTTGGCACCAACATCATCACCTGCTGCAATGGCCTTACCACTTTCACCATGCATTTCCATAAGCTTGTTTAGATCAAAACGTGGCTTCTTAAGAACTTTAACCTGCAGATGAAGAAAATTACTTTAGACATCTAGCAAGAATTAACCAAATTTACTAGTACAGCTGAAAGTCATTTCAACCTCAGAATAACCAGATTTAAATCTTACAACATACGCTTCCGAGTGTAAAAGTCATCAAAATCTACTGCCACTCACCTTTCGGATATGCACATCCTTAAGTGGGTACACCGAGTTACAGGCCTTACGGATATCATCAGCCATGGTATCCGGGATCAGTTTGTTGACGACTTCTTTAAGCTCACTGTTGGACACCTCACGGGAAATAATGTCAACCATCTTCTTCCTAATATTTTTTACCTGTTGATGCTGGGCATATGTGGTCTTCTTTACCTGGTTGGGAACCCTTTCTGTAAAACCAATACAGAACACACGCAAGCTGTATCCGTCAGTAGTTTTGACATCTACATGTGCTTCAATACAAGTCTGCAATAAAGAAGGGATTTTCCATTAAGTCATTGTGAGGTTTGCACACCATAATAATTCAAACCAGTAAACTCTGAGAAGTTAGACAAGTATCATAGGCAACATGATTAATGTAAAATCATTAAGGTGAAGATAGAGAAAAATAGTTCCTCTTTGTGAAGTTATTTGACTTTGATATTACTTAAAATAACCTACAAAATAGTTTCAGCACACACCCCATTAACCACTCAGGTCAACATATCTCTATAAAACAGTATTATCTCTGAGACTGGCGGGTAATGTTCATATTCAATTTTCACATGGCTCTGCTTCCAGTGATACAGCATAACCTTCTAGAAACTTGTAACCATAACAACTTCCAGTATTTCTTTATTTGAAACAATTTCATTTTTAATGTTTCATTCCCTGCATTTCTACTGAGGAACCTTTCAAATAAAATCCCCTGCAGCTTAAGTAAACAATGAATCTTTAACATGGTGCATGACTTTCAAAGACAATGAATCTTTAACATGGTGCATGACCCTCAAAGACAATGAATCTTTAACATGGTGCATGACCCTCAAAGACTAAAAGATGTAAGGAAGGCCAAGACTTCAGAATCCTATCTAAATGTTATCTAAATGTACTAAGTATTTTTTTAACTGTTATTTATTTATTTATTTATGATATCACAAGGACAGCAAAGTTGTGCTATGGCAGCAAAACGTACCTTGTCATGATCTGGGCCAACACTGTAAATTCCCAAGACTGAAGACTCAAGCATGTATATCAATTGGCTACCCACAAAACACACTTTTCTAGCTTAAATAGACTGTAAATCAATGTTCTGCTGATGAAATCCACCATGCCACGAGTAAGGCTTGGATTCAGTCACCACACTGTTTAGTCTATGCAAAACCACGGAATCAGCAGGCATAAGGCTTGGATTCAGTCACCACACTGTTTAGTCTACGCAAACACACGGAATCAGCAGGCAGACAGGTAACACCCCCTAGAGTTTTGCCAGTGAGAACTAATAAAATAAAAGGATTGAATCCACAGCTACCCCTCTCAGAATTTCAGGCAAAGCTTAATTACTATGCAGACCTTTACCCCATAATTGTTCCCTTCTTTAACTTACAAGCATGTCTTTTGAATGAAATCTGCCACATCATGAACAAACTTGAACTACTCATTAATATAAATACACAAGGCCACATTACATTTTAGGCAAAACTATGTACAGTATGTAAATATTTTATTTAACTTATTCTCATACCATGAAATTTGCTTAAATCTTTATAGTACGTCCTCTCTCTCTCTATTTCAGCTAAACATTACAGTCCACCAGCTTTTTCACTTTACATTTATAATTCACTGGATAAATTTATTCTAAGCCACATGCATGCAAGACATGCAGTTTTTCTGTTCCTTACAAAAACTAAATTTTATTCTTAGTATGATCTGGCCACATCATCAGCAACTTCCAATTTAGAATTTTCTACCTAACACATGCAATTTCTTTGATCTGGCATAGTTGTCGGCATCATTACTATACTAGACTTTGGGCCCATACAAATCAAGTGGCAAGTTACAGCATAAGTACATGTTATTTTTCAATTTTTGATACTCAGCCTGACCATATGAGCATGACTAACTGCTGTGCAAGGACTATCAAATTGGACAACCTTTCAGTTTTCATACTTCATAAAACATGACCAAACTTTAACAAAACAATTTATCCCATTTCTCAATTTTATACCAGACACAGACACAGCATTTTCATCAAATTACTAATCCATTCCAATCCGATAACTATTCGTATATGAAGAAAATCTTACCTGCCACTTCTTGACCATAGAGCGAAGCTTATCAGTGGTCAAGTTGAATCCATAAAAGTTAGTAAGGACATTCTTCCCTTGAACTTCCTCGGCAATAAGGCGAAATT
Source organism: Macrobrachium nipponense (assembly GCF_015104395.2). Taxonomy (NCBI): domain Eukaryota; kingdom Metazoa; phylum Arthropoda; class Malacostraca; order Decapoda; family Palaemonidae; genus Macrobrachium; species Macrobrachium nipponense. Next base: position 72,613,921 of record NC_087218.1, on the reverse strand, counting down.
TGCGGAAACTCCTTTCTGCATCACTTTCATTCTGAAGATCAGCCAATGATACTTCAAAGACTCTACCCTTCAGACCCTCAGATGCAATCTCTGGGGGAAGAAAAAATTATATGAAGTGAATGCCGAACTAGTCAATTATACAAGTAAAGTCACATGATTAGAACACCGGTTCAGTGTGTGTATGTCACCTATAAAACGATGTAAAGGACAGAGATGCTACTTTAAAATGTTATGCACTTACAGCACTGTTTATTCAATTGGTATTTTAACCTATTCAACCTATCCAGTGCATACACTGCAGGACAAATGTTATTCTTTGAAGAATGATTTAAATTGCAATGTTTACCTGCAACACAGGTCACTCCTGGGAGATCATTTCCAGGTCATCACCTATCTCATTGCTACTGTGCATGCATGGCCTGTTTATATTAGATCTATGAGAACTGCCATTACTGGCCACAGACTGTCTCCTCACTACTATGCATGCTTGGGTTAAGTGAATTTTAATTTCATTTCAGTCCAATCTTGCTTAAAATTTCCTCCTCACAACCACAACCATGAAGATCACCAGTACAGTTTCACTGCATGTGTCTTTTACAATTGTGGATGGCATGACTTGACCTGCCCAATAATCCATACATTAGAGGAATCCATTAAAATTGATTGGAATTGAATATAGAATTAGGCCAGAGGCCAAGCATTGGGACCTACGCGGTCATTCAGCGCTGAAATGGAAATTAATAGTATACAGGCAGTACCTGGCAAACACTTTTAATGGCAATTTGGTTTTATGAGGATTGTCTAGCACCACAAAACTGGCAAAATCGGCGATTTATGGGTCCATAACGTGCCTAGTTTCAGTTATCAGCACATAACATACCTAATATGTTATTGGCAGCATAATTCATCTAGATTTGATTAATGGAGGTTTTTGCTTCTTAACACAGCGGCGAGACCAGAAACCCACCCATTACCGGGGGCTGAAAGCACGCTGCACAGGACCTTTCATACAGAGCACTGACAGCACTAAACCCTACAGGGAAATGTTAAAATTTATCTAGATTTCCTGTCAGCCCATAAACAGCCAAAATAAGAGTTTTCTAGTGTTGAACACTTGTCTGAATCAATGGAAAACACTTTTATCCTGTCTGTCCATTTGTCTATGGCATATGTAACAACACAGCGGTCAAATCTGGATCTAAGCAAAAGTAGGTTTATCTGGGTACATGAATCAAATCAAATTCAATCTAAGTGGATTTAATTGACAGGTTTTTAGAACACAAAATGAAAAAAATATAGCCCAACCCACCATTCTGCTTTCTATTTTCATATGGCTAATATTTGTTAATAGTTTTTGCTTCACATGAAGAATACCCAAAATCCCATCAGAGGGCCAGCAGACCAAATGTAAATACAACTAGGGTAGTTCTATGGAGTGACCACAACTTACCTGTGGGAGAGGGGGGGGGTTTCATCATTTGGCCAGGTAAGGGCATGAAATTCAGGTTGTTAGTTTGTATTCCTATTCCTTCTGAAATGCCTACAACAGTTAAGGGGTACCTTAAGCCACAACCAACAATATACTGTATGTATATACTACTTGTGTAATATGCATCTTGCAAATAATGACACACCCCAAAAATTTTCACCCTTAAAAAATTAATTTTTATTTATCCTGTGTATCATAAGAGTTCCTGCTTGAGACAAAATTAGGGTAAAAAACCGCATGGTACAGGGGTGGGACCATGTACGATCGTGTACAACCCCAAAAAAAGTACATTATAACGCGTCCCGACATCGGAGATGGCATCAGACGCGACTTCTTGTTGGTGAGAAACGGAGCTAAAGACCTCTACTCCGGTGTCAGGACGCGTTATAATGTACTTTTCTTGGGGTTGTACACATTGATCGTACATGGTACACCCCTGTACCATGCGGTTTTTTACCCTAAAATAGACTAACCTTTTTTCCTCTATCTCTTTTTAAAAAGAATGATAAAAGTATTGTCAGTAACGTTAAAATAACAAACCTGAGGTCCTTTAACAATAGGCAGTAACTACCGTGGGGCAGGCTAGCCTGCCCGGATGTAAACACTGAGGGGTGGCTGAGGTGGGCATATTTGTTAAAGGACCTCAGGTTTGTATAGGGTAAAACACCACGGCAGGCCAAACAGGCCACCTACAATCAACGCTTGCCACCCTCCGAAAAAGTACATTATAACGCGTCCTGACACCCGAGATGGGCATCAGTCGCGACTTGCTGTTGGTGAGAAACGGAGCTAAAGACCTCTACTCTCCTTTCGAAGTAAGTATTTTCTCCAAAGTTAGAAATTAAGGCCAAATTTTAAGATTTAAACAGAGGGTAGTGAAAAGGGCGTCCACGGCAGTGGAAATCTCACCAAAACGCTTTAGAAATTTTTACTTACAACTAAAAATGTTTCGAAGATTGACACCATCTTGATGTTTACGGAGTCGCTTGTGTCAACAAACTTCCCATTTCCTGTGCTAAATCTGCACACCACTTGTACCCATAGACGCTGGGGCACTTTCATCACAACAATCGTAAACCAACCTCTTACCAGCACTTATTCAAGGGGACTACGGCATTCTTTGCGGCGTTTTTGCGCTCTTCAATTGTTTATCAGTGTTGTCAATTGGTATGTGTTTACCCTCCAAACTAGGTATAAGACTTACACAAAACCAGGGAAATAAGTGAAATTAGCGTATCTATTTGGATTATATATACGTACATATTACAGCAATTTTTTAACATTAACTGCATTACTATACGACTATAGAATTCATCGAAACAGTTTGTAAATGCATCAGCGTATGTGTGGACGCTCCACTAGATTGGCAACGATGAGTCCATTTTCCTCACGTCGTCTGCTCGTAAGTATACATCCGAACATTTGTAATTTTTGGGGGTTAATTTGGTTGCAAAAAAGGGATAATAGACATGAATTAATAAACATTTTGAAGTAAAGTTAAACTAAATATTGAGTAAAGTAAACAATTAAGGGAATAAAGCTTTGCATCTCATAAAGTGTTGTCGTCTGCTGCTCGTAACCGTGTTTGCGGAGTGAGTGCTTAGGAACCAGGAACCACAGCGTGGTTCAAGTGCACTGTGGAGCGAATTAAGACCAAAATGTGTATAATTACAATCAAATAAGCACTGTGGAGTTTCAGTTGTGATGGCAGTAAGGATAAAAACCACCGATTACAAGGTAAGAATGAATTCAGTTCAAAACCATAACCCTGGGAATAACAAGTTTCAATACATTTACACTAATATAGGCAACAAAATGTTGTTTTATTGTGCTGATTACAACTGCAATCTTGAGTAAGATCAATCAAACGTTACATAAATACGCTAACATTGTTCAAATGAGTGCTGGGAAGGCTGGGGAAAGATGGTGGCCGTCACTGATGAGAACCTTCCATGCAAAACGTAGCCGCCATATTGGATTTCAAAACTGCCTTGAAAACATATTTTTACGAAGAGCTCACATGCTTATTTTAGTTCGTATGGGGCTTTCATATATCACAATTATGTTTGACGAAACTTCAGTCTTTTAAAATGGTATGCTTAGAGTTGCAATTGTATTCTTGTTTCACCAATTAAATATCGAGTTGAATAAGACCCGTCCACCGTGATGTTCTACCCTAGTTAGGAAAAATACAATTTTCGACAAATTGTTATTTGATTCGCGATACCCTTATAAATTTCGGCACTGGGTGTAATTGCATTATAGCAAAATCTCGTTCTGATATGAGTGTTCATTACAGAAATAGGTATTGCCCAAAAATGTGCTTGCACTGTCGCTGAAACCCATAGTAGGTATGCTGCTTAATTGTCAATCAAGTTTTTTGTAATCAAGTATTTTTTACAAGCTAGCTATTGAATGAATTTGTATTTTTTCTCAAATCAAAACATATGCCCCTCAATGCTAACTTTTTTTTGTTGTTGTTTTTCCCCCCTTTTCCCCCCCCCCCCCCCTTTTTTTTTGTTTTAAAACGACTTTCTGGTCATTGCAAATTCGGCCCACCATAATTTCTTATGGTGCGAAAACAAAGGCCCATGGACCGAAAAAGATTGCGTCACACTACGGCGAAAATCCGGCAGTAAAACATCATAGGGTAGAATATCACGACAGGCCAACCCTCATCACGGTGGACGGGTCTTATTCACTCGATATTTAATTGGTGAAACATGAATACAATTGCAACTCTAAGCATACCATTTAAAAGACTGAAGTTTCGTCAACCATATTGCTGCTATTATGAAAGCCCCATACGAAACTAAAATAAGCATGTGCGCTCTTCATAAAATATGTTTTCAAGGCAGTTTTGAAACCAATATGGCGGCTACGTTTTGCATGGACGGTTCTCATCAGTGACGGCCACCATCTTTCCCCAGCCTTCCCAGCACTCATTTGAACAATGTTAGCGTATGTATGTAACGTTTATTGATCTTACTCAAGATTGCAGTTGTAATCAGCACAATAAAACAACATTTTGTTGCCTATATTAGTGAAAGTATGAAACTTGTTATTCCCGGGGTTATGGTTTGAACTGAATTCATTCTTACCTTGTAATCGGCGGTTTTTATCCTTACTGCCATCACAACTGAAACTCCACAGTGCTTATTTGATTGTTATTATACACATTTTGGTCTCAGTTCACTCCACATGCACTCTAACACCCGTTGCTGTTCCTGGTTTCTAACGACGCCGCGTCGCCATAAACACAATTACGAACAGCAGACGACGACAGACGACCGAAACTGCAAAGTTTATTCCCTAAACTGTTTACTTTACTCGTTATTTAGTTTAAATTACTTTATTTTAAAAATTTTGATTTAATTCATGTATATTATCCCTTTTTTTGCAACCAAATTACCCCGAAAAATTACAGATATTTCTAAAGTAGATAAAATCAAATGTTTCTAACGTTTTCGTACATCTGGCTGCTGAAAACCATAGAGGAACGAATACGAAAAGTGCAGAGGAACAACTACGTTTTTTTTTTTTTTTTTTAATTTCTTTAGTATTTTGAATTTCTTTAATAATCGTATGCCAGAAATAAATGTAACCTTTAATGTTTGCATGCTTTAATGTTTGCATGCTAAGAATGGCAAAATCATCGTTGCCACATTAATGGAGGCTTCACACATACGCCGTTCCATTATTATAAACTGTTTCCATGAATTCTAGTTGTCATAGTAATGCAAGGAGCGCCTGCAGATTCGTGTGCCCAGAGTACTTTCTGCCCGAGCATCGGCGGATGAATACAACAAGATGCGGCCGATTGGTTTGGCGCTAGTTTTGAAAACATGTGTAGTGTTGGAAAACCCGAAAACCTAAAAAAAACGGTAATGGGGACCCTATTGGGAACCGGGGTTTTTGGGTGGGGGAAGAACACACGAGTTTTGGTTAAAAGTAAAATGAAAAAAATGAAAAAAAAAAAAAAACAGTAAGGGGGGACCGATTGGGAAACGGGGTTTTTTGGGTGGGGAGAGAGGCAGACGACGAAAATGAAAAAGGAAAACCACGAAACCCTGGCAGACGGAACACGTGGCCAACTAAACTGTAGGAGCTCCTGTTCCAACTAAACTGTAGGAGCTCCCTGTTCCAACTAAACTGTAGGAGCTCCTGTTCCAACAAAACTGTAGAGCTCCGGTGATCGTAACCAAACGAACCAACCTAACCAAACTTAGGCCGCGTGCCCTTACCTGGCCCGGGGGGCTTCGCCCCCCTGGACCCCCCCAGTATAGTATATTTAATGATTGCTACCTAACCAGGAACCAACCTAACCATAGTTAGTGTCCAGTCCTTACCTGGCCGGGGGGCTTCGCCCCCTGGACCCCCCCAGTATAGTATATTAACAGTGATTGCTACCTAACCAATGGAACCTACCTAACCAAACTAAGTCTGCATGTCCTTACCTGGCCGGGGGCTTCGCCCCCCTGGACCCCCCCGTGTATAAGTTACCAATTATAAATATCTCCAATATAATTTTGTCCATACATATGGATGACACCCGTATATCCTTACTGATAACTAAACAAAATGAGTATTTCCAAGAATACATTGGTTAAAGTCACGGCCACGTTGTTTGCTCGAACACATGGACTGCGTTCGAACACGTGACTTCTAGCGGACGTGAATGTTCGGATGTGTTGAGCGTGCCTGACTTCGGCATAGCGGAAATAACAATGGCGTGCTTAACCCTCTTACGCCGATTGGACGTATTAAACGTCGAGTCAAAATGTCTCCCGTATGCCGATTGGACGTATCATACGTCGGCTCAAAAAAGTTTTTTTAAAAATTCGCGGAAAAATTACTTATAGGCCTACCAGCCGAAAACTTTTGTATCACGCGCCTTGGGGGATGCTGGGAGTTCACGGATCAAGGCGTTGTTTTGTTTACAATCGCTACGCAGGCGCGCAAGCGCGAATGCTTTCTTATCGCACTAAAAAGTATCCAGTGACACATCTCGGAAATTATTTCGTCACTTTGACATAATTATTGCACCATTTTAAATTATCCTTTACATGAAGTATTATATATGAAAATGTGCGCAATTTCATGCACAATACAACTAAAAAATACTCATGATTGTAGCTTTTATCAATTTTGAAATATTTTCATATAAATAACGATAAGTGCAAAAATTTCAACCTTCGGTCAACTTTGACTCTACAGAAATGGTCGAGGGAAACGCAATTGTAAGCTAAAAATTCTTATATTATAGTAATATTCAATCATTTGCCTTCATTTTGCAACAAATTGGACGTCTCTAGCACAATATTTCGATTTATGGTGAATTTATGAAAAAACTTTTTCCTTACGTTCGTGCGATAACTCTTCCGATAAATTTTTCGTGCGATTGTCCTAATGTTTGCACCCTTTTCTTTTAAATTTGCCGTTACATAAAGTTTTATATATGGAAATGTGCGCAATTTCATGCACAATACAACAAAAGACAACCATGGTTGTAGCTTTTATCATTTTGTTTTGAAATATCTTCATATAAAATAACGTTAAGTGCAAAAATTTCAACTTTCGGTCAGCTTTGACTCTAACGAAATGGTCGAAAAAACGCAATTGTAAGCTAAAACTCTTATATTCTAGTTTAATAGTTCAATCATTTTTTTTTACCTTCATTTGGCAACGACTTGGAAGTCTCTAGCACAATATTTTGATTTATGGTGAATTTATGAAAAAAAAAAAAATTACCGTCTCGCGTGGTAACTCTTTCCGAAAAAAATCAAAGTTTTTTTGTGCGATTGTCCGAAATGTTTGCAACCATTTAAAATTAGCTGTTTCATAAAGTTTTATATATGAAAATGTGCGCAATTTCATGTAGAATACAACTAAAAATGATTGAAGGTTGTAGCTTTCTCTTTTTTCGAAATATTTGCATATAAATCACGATAAATAGAAAAAAACACGTTCGGACGTTCAAATTTGACTCTACCGAAATAGTTGAAAAACGCAATTGTAAGCTAAAACTCTACGGCCCTAGTAATATTCCGTCATGTTTCTTCATTTTGAAAACAAATTTGAAGTCTCTAAAACATGTGATTTTATGGTGAATTTTTGAAAAATATATTTACCTTCACTCCGCGCGCCGATTCGCGGCCGCAAGTCTCCGAAATACGTACATGGCATTATCCAATAATATTTTGCTCCTTTTCATATTAGCCTTTTTATAGAGTTTCATATATCAAAATGTGCGCAAAGTTCATGAAGAATACAATAAAAAAAATAATTGAAGGTTGTAGCTTTTTCCATCTTCGAAATATGTGCATATGAAAAAATATATATATTAAAATTTCGACATTCGGTCAAATTTAACTCGTCCCGAAATGGTCGAAATCTGCAATTCCTAATCTAAAACTCTTTACAGTATCGTAATATTCAATCATTTGTCTTAATTTTGAAAACAATTGGAAGAGTCTCTAGAACATTATTTAGAATTACGGTGAATTTTGAAAAAAAATATTTTTTTGCGTCCGCGCGTTACGAAATTCGTACATCATTTTGTGATATATTTTTCCGGTGTTTACTTTTATTGTTTTACAATGTATTATATATCAAAATGATCGCAATTTAGTGTACAATACAACGCAAAAAAAAAGTAACTGGTTAGCTTTGACCGTTTCTGCACAGCGTGGATTTGAATACAATTATGTATGAATTTTTTTTTTTTCGCTACCATATATCGCATTATTTACATATGATAATGATATTTTTTTCATTTCTGATGGTTGCATTCTAAACTTTCAGGCAATGACAAAAAAAAGGACGCGAAAAATGAACTCTTAATCTTCAAAAGTACGAGCGCTGTAATTTTTTGAAAAAATTATTTTTTTCCACTTCCCGCGCTCACTCCAAACCAGGCCCGGCATACGGGAGACGTTTTGATTTTTAGGGCTCCGGCTTTAAGAGGGTTAATTTGGACAAAATAATTAAAATAACGCATTTACATTGATAACGGCTGTGGTTACATAGAAAAAAAACGAACGTACCTAACTAAAAATGACCGTAACGAAACGAACCCACCTACGAACCCACCTAAGCCGAGTTAGAACGGGTGGACTAACACTTTCGTTGGCCTACTTAGAAAAAAAATACAGATAATTGAATCGAGCAAGGTCGTATGATCTGAAAAAAAAAAAAAAAAGTATACAACCGGACTTACCTTTGTTGGGTTGCAAATCGTCGGAGTCGAAATCGGAAATCGCAGACAAGTCGGACGGGTAGAACTAAAGCTGGAAATCGGAATCGTCAGACAATTCGGACGGTTCGAATGTTTCGCCATGCTTGATCAGGGCGAATGTGCCTTCATCACACTTATTACACTGACCGCTGAAATCGCCAATAAGGCCACTTTTCATTAAAAATATTAACAATGACCTTTCGTCATTACATAATAGCATCAAATCAAGGAAAGGGACCGGATTGAGCGCAGCAAACTCTTCGTGATGGGATAGCGCGAGGTCGCAGGGAGGGCAGGAGGACGAAGCCATGTTCGGGAAGGACACCAAGAAGCGACTGGGTGGAAGGTCGCATGGCTTCTTGGGTCGGCCTTGGGGTCGCGCATCGGGGCACACGAGGTCGTCAGCTGTTTTTTCGGTCAGCTGTTTCGGATGGAACTACTTACCTTGGCGGAGGGATTGTCGGCCCGGACAGAAGGGGTTACGAGGCCTGCCCAACGAATATGCAGACTACCCGTAATGCAATAATGATAAAATTGCTTTAATATTTATGTATATATACTTCCAATACATATCTAATTTCACCAATTTCATTTCAAACGTTTTGTGTGTAGTCTTAATACCCAGTTTTGGAGGGTCACACATACCGAATGGCAACAGAGAGAGAGAGAGAGAGAGCAGAGAGAGAGAGAGAGAGAGAGAGAGAGAGAGAGAGAGAGAGAGGAAGGAAGGCAGAGGAACGAAGAAGAAAAGGGATGGCGGTGGAGGGGGTGGGGGGAGGGGGTGGGGAGAGGGTAGGTGGAGCTTTATAACACGTGTTCGTATCCATTTTCTGCATAATGGAGTTTTTGTCTCTTGGTACAAGGACAAGTGTCGTTATTCTTTACGATTAGTGATTCCACGATACCCTTATCAATTACGGCACTGGGTGTAATGCACTATAGCAAAATCTCGTTCTGTTACGAGTGTTCGTTACAGAAATAGGTATTGCCCAAAAAACTGTGCTTGCACTGTCTCTGAAAACCCATAGTAGACATGCTGCTTAGTTGTCAATCAAGTTTTTATAACCAAGTATTTTTTACAAGCTAGCTATTGAATAAATTTGTATTTTTCTCAGTCAAACATATGCCCCTCAATGCTAACTTTCCTCTTTTAACGACTTTCTGGTCATTGCAAATTCGGCCCCATAATTCTTATGGTGCAAAAACAGACAGAGGCCCATGGACCGAAACTAAAACGATTGCGTCACACTACGGCGATAATCCAGCAGTAAAAACATCTTCATATATTCCAAAAAGTAAATAATAAAAGATATATATGCACATTAACGAATATAACAATTACATGTATAGCTGATAACAATCTGCATGAATAACTGGTAAACTGTTCTGCAATGACAGTTGAGTATAGCAATTATTTACAATAGGTACGAAAGTCAAGATGTCGTGACGTCATAATACAGAACTTTAAAAGAAACGTTCTAATTCAGAAAAATAATTACTTAAATTTGAGTAAGAGTCGAGTTACTTTTTCAATAACGAATATTTTCAAATTATCATCATAAATATGTAAAATATTGATGTTTTACTACTTATTTAAAAATTAGCTAAGAGCACGCTTCTCGTCATCTTCTACCAAAACAGCTGTTTACTCCTGGCTTGTTGTTGGTGAGAAATCGTGTTTCGATTGTTGTGATAAAAGTGCTCCAGCGTCTGTGGGTACGAGTGGTGTGTATCACAGGAAATGCAAAGTTTGTTGACACAAGCGACTCCGTAAACATCGAGATGGCGTCAATCTTCGAAACATTTTTAGTTGCAAGTAAAAATTTCTAAAGCGTTTTGGTGAGATTTCCACTGCCGTGGGCGCCATTTTCAGTACCCTCTGTTTAAATCTTAAAATTTGGCCTTAATTTCTAACTTTGGAGAAAATACTTACTTTGAAAGGAGAGTAGAGGTCTTTAGCTCCGTTTCTCACCAACAACAAGTCGCGACTGATGCCCATCTCGGGTGTCAGGACGTGTTATAATGTACTTTTTCGGAGGGTGGCTAACGTTGATTATAGGTGGCCTGCTGTGATATTCTACCCTATATCCAAAAATTAAATAATAAAGATATATAAGCGCATTACGATTATACCAATTACATGAAGAGCTGATAATCTGCATGAATAACTGGTAAACTGTTCTGCAAAGCAATTATTTACAATAGGTACGAAAGTCAAGATGTTGTGACGTCATAATACAGGACTTAAACGAACGTTCTAATTCCAAAAAATAATTACTTAATTTTGAGTCAGAATAGTTACTTTTTCAATAACTAAGATTTTCAAATTAATCATCATAAATATGTAAAATATTGATGTTTCACTATTTATTTAAAAAATTATCGAAGTGCACTCTTCGTCGTCGTCTTCTAGCCTATCTTCTACCAAAACAGTTGTTTACTAACAAACAAGCCGGTGAGGGACCGTTTTCAGATTGTTGTGATGAAAGTGCCCCAGCCTCTGTGGGTACAAGTAGTATGCGATTTATCACAGAAATGGTTAGTTTATTGACACAAGCGACTCGGCAAACATCGAGATGGCGTCAATCTTCTAAAAAAATTGAAGCGAAAGTAAAAATTTCTAAATCGTTTTGGTGAGATTTGCACTGCGTTGGACACCCTTTTCACTACAGTCCATTTAATGCTTTAAATTTGGCCTTAATTTGGAGAAAATTCTTTCTTCGAAAGGAGAGAAAGAGGTCTTTAGCTCCGTTTCTCACCAACAAAAAGTCGCGACTGATGCCCATCTCCGATGTCAGGACGCATTATAATATACTTTTTTTGGGATTGTTCACGCTGATCGTACATGGTCCACTCTGTACCCTGCAGTTTTTTACCCTATATACTCTAACATTGCTCAAATGAGTGCTGGGAAGGCTAGGAAAGATGGTGGAAAGTCTGTGAACAGACCCTTCCATCCACACGGTAGCTGCCATATTGGATTTCAAAACTGCCTTGAAAACATTATACGAAGTGTCACGTGCTTATTTTAGTTCGTATGGGGCTTTCATATATCACATTAAGTTGATGAAACTTCAATCTTTTGCATGGCATGCTTAGAGTTGTAATTGTACTCTTGTTTCACCAACTACATAGTCGTCCATGATTTTTTACCCTAAATATTGAGTGAATAAGACCCGTCCAGCGTGATGATGGTGGATCGTCCGTGATTTTTTTTGCCTTAAGTACTTTTTCGGAGGGTGGCATGCCGTGATCGTCGGTAAGCTGAAACAGGCCATGCGGTTGTTTACCCTATAAGTACTTTTTCGGAGGGTGGCTTGCCATGATTGTCGGTAAGTTGAGCCAAGCCATGCGGTTGTTTACCCTAATGAAAGAGGATTCAAGAACTTTCAGGAAGGTGGACACGGTCCAAGTGAGGTGGCCGTTCCGTCGCGCTAGGTAGTTTACCCTAAATACATATACGCTGGGGACAAAGCACAAAGCCTAAACCTAAATACCCAACACCAACCCTATGGAGTTCACCATCCGGAACACCGTACGAAAGGGAATAGGCAGCCCTTCCAACAGCAGTATTGGCCTATAGGATATTTTCAACTCATAAAATACCTTAGGGTCGAAAAAAGATAATTACAAGTGGAAGTGTTAAAACCTTACTTGTGCCTTGAGTTCTGTTGATCAGAGTTTTCCCCACATTGCGATTGGTAAACAAGGCAGGAGATTTCACGTCATACCAATCCTTACGAGTGAAAGGGTCGATCCTGTCAAGATAAAAGCCGGTAAATATATCATGTTTCCTTTAGAAATTTAACTTAACATACGTCTCCAAATAAGACATTCGTCCTAACCTCTAATATATCTACGTATATGACTGGGAAAAATTAAAAGAAACTATCAACATGAAATCATGGTGATAGACGGCGGTGTAACTTGAAGATACCATGACAATTATAATCCGTTATCATCTTGGTACATATAATAAAAAGATATATACACTTGTCAGTAACGGTAGGCTAATACAGTAAACTTTGAAATAATAACAAAAATGTCAACTTACACCTTCTTCTTCGACCCTTTTTTGCCCGCTTTATTGAGGCCCTTATTCTTTCCGACAGCCATTGCCGCTAAGGAACGTGTAGAGAAATAACAAATCTTCTTCTTGTTTTGATGAGGATCTGAACTGAGACTATGGTTCTCTTTTGAAATCAAGACCAAGATTGTTTACGTCTTTTATCCTTAATTGAAGCAAAAATATGTCTGTAGCAAAATTGGGAAAGGGTATCCTACCATAATATATATATTTCCTAAAATAAACTAATATTTTTGTATGTTTTACTTTCATTGTAAGAGTAGTGGTATAACATTGGTAGAAGTGGCGATAAAACTATAATCTTATTCGATCGTTTTCTTGATTTGTAAGAAATTTAAAAAAATGACAAATTTCATCAAAAGTAAATCGTAGGTACCACAGAAACAGATCTTAGAAAGTCAACAAACAGACCAAAAATAAAGAGATTTTGAGCATTTGTAAAGGCGAATAGCTTCCGCTGCTGCAGCTGCTACTACTACTACTCCTGCCACTACCACTACATTTACTACTACTACTTCCCCTAGTAGTAAAAGTATAGGAGTGTAAATAAATTAGATTTAGGAGAAAATAGAATATCTAGTAGTAATGTTAAGAGCTCTGAGGAAGGAAGTAGAAGAAGGGAAATTAGTTTAGGGCAGGTAGGTGAAGGAAGTAACTTTAGTAACAATCTTAGACTATTACACCTAGAAGAAAAAAGTGGTTTGCAAAAGATAGATAAATGGTTAGACGGTAGAAGCAATTTTGTAAATAGAGAAAGTGAAAAATTAGTGAGCAAGACAGAAGATATATCAAGAAATCTTGAAATAAAGCTTATAAACACCCAAGGACTGACAAAAGCAAAAATAATCGAGCTAGTGGAGATAACAAAAGAAAACACAATTATGTGCAACACAGAAACACACCTTAAACAGCAAAAGTTACTATTCACAACAAGCATCAGAATGGTAGACTCAATGAGAGATGAAGACGACACCAAAGGAGGAGGCCTACTAATAATGTATAGAACCAAAGGAGAGATCCAGATAGAAAAAGAAAAGTCGGAACACAAAGACATTCTAATAGTAAAGGTTAATTTTAGAACAACAATATTCAACATAATTCTGGTCTACATGTCAACTAGATAAAGAAAGAAATAAACGAATAATAAGCGCCTTACATGTAGCCATAGAAAAATCCACAGACCTGCCTATGATAGTCCTTGGGGATTTCAAAGGGCATTTAGGTTTCATAGGGACACAAGAACTTGACCAAAATGGAAAATATGTTATGGACCTGATGGAAAAATATGATCTAAGGCTACTAAATGGAGATCCCAGCTGCAAAGGAGAGATAACCTGGAGTAGAGGAGATCAGAACAGTGCCACAGACTTTGCCCTAGTCAACCAAAATATGTATAAAAAATATGAATGTATGGAGATAGACGAGGGAAAATATGAATATGATCTATCAGACCATCACCTCATAAAGGTCCAATTCAAAATGAACACTAAAGTAAGGAAAACATTCAGAAATGAAACAAAAGAAATCAAATATTTGAAAGTTACAGAAGAGTCTACCAGGAAATACCTTGAATATATAGAGTATAAAGTAAGCCAACAAGACAGAAAAGGAGATCTAACCCAGTTGGAAGAAATAATGAGTGAAGCAAAAACAAATAACTTAGAGAAGATAATCAAAAGAAGGTTAAAGACAGGAAAGCAAGAAGAAATAGAACCAGTATGGGGTCACCAGAAATAAAGAAAGAAATAAGCCAAAGAAGGGTATATAACAAATTAAAAAAGGAAAGCCACAAGTATAGAAGAAAAAAGATACTATGAAGAAGCATATCTTAAACAAAAACAAAAAGTACAGATAATAATAAAGAAAGCATATGAAGAATATGAAGAAAAGATTAGAAATAAGATAATGAATGATAAAAACAGACACAGGAAAATCTGGGAATATATAGACATGCTGAGAGGAAAGACCACATCAGAAAAAGAATGGATAAGAATATTCGATGAAAATAAGCAA